>NC_138240.1:32505839-32675839 GCF_964197995.2 Scardinius erythrophthalmus
AGAGAGAGAGAGAGAGAGAGAGAGAGAGAGAGAGAGAGAGAGAGAGAGAGAGAGAGAGAGAGAGAGAGAGAGAGAGAGAGAGGAAAAACAAATCAGCATTTTCTTGTTTTCCAGTAAATATCTAGGCACTCTTTATATAAGGTTTCTTTAACTATTACTTTTACTTACATAAAAAAATAATGGTTAGGTACAATGTACTTGTTGCAAGACACTTGCTGAAACACGTACACACTGTTTAGTAAGGCTAGGGGCTGGGTTTGTGGTATGGTAGGTTTAAGGGTTGGTTAAGGGTCAAAGGTCAACAGTGTAATAATAGATGTCATTACATGCAGGTATTTTTTTTTTTGTTACACTTTATTTTACAGTGCCCTTGTTACAAATGTTACATGTAGTCACTATATATAATAACTATAAATTATACATACATGCAACTAAACCTAAACCAAACTTAATCCTAACCCTAACCCTAATCCTATAATAAGAATATGCAGTTAATTAATAGGTACCTAAATGTATAATTACACTGTACCAAGGACATCTTAAAATAAAGTGTAAACCTTAAAAAAAAAAAAGTACCATGTAAAAACATGTGTTTACACAATAATTGCATTTTATCAAAAAATTAATTTAAATGTTTTTAAATAGTAGTTAAGGACACTTAACATAATGTAAGGCCAAATATCTAATATTATCTTAAAAACAAAATTATTAACGTGAAGTAAAATTGCATAAAATATTGAGACCCGTTTTATTATATCTTAAGTTTAATTTTATTTTAAGTGTATTATTTCCTGCCTCATTAACAATAGTATTTTTTAAGCACATCTAAGATTATTTACCTGAATTATACCTGAATTGTATTCATATTTCAAGTAAATATTTATACTATTATACCAAATTATGAATTTAAGAGAAAATAATAATTTGCCGGTTTGAAACCCTTTTTATTTCCATAGTATCTGTTATCGAGTGAAAGGATTATTCAGCATGAAAAAATATATATATTTTTTTTTTTGATTTAAAATGAACCTGCTCATAAGAGTAATTTCATGACATAATAACAGGTCGTACTGTATGTAGCGTGGCACTAGTGAGGACATCGCGATGAGAAGATTAGTTTTACAATTTATGATACAGTGGAACTGTTGTTCTCGCAGCTGTTTTCTCTGGATTCTCTTCGCTTCTCATGGCCTGTGGTCGTCTGTGTGGATGTGGACTTTGAGAAGTAAAACCCTATCATTTCAGCTCTGTCAACTGTTTTTAGTTCTGTTTTTAGATCAGAGTTCAGTGAAGTGTGTCTGCAGACCTAGAGAGCTCAGGAGAGAATGAAATCACATTTAAATACTGTTTCTAACAGGTACCAGTTTATATTAACAAAATGCTTCATTGGTGTTTATGTCACGTTCTCTAACACTCGAATGTTCTAAAGGCTTAAAAATAAAATAAAAATAATAATTTTTTTTGACAAGATAACCTTGTCTGGCGCCCGAACTAGTATTTTCTTTTATATACCTCTTTAATTTGTTGATTTAAATTCTATCTGGGGCCTGCCACCGTTACAAGTGTTTACATTGACCGTGCTTTATACATGATGAACAGATGTTCTGTTTGAAAATGAGTAAATTGAGCCATCGTGACAAAGTTGAGCACATTTGAACTTTGACAAGAGCCAATGGGAGTGCAGACAGCAATGTGATACTTCAGCTTGATACAGATTGAGTGCTCTGTCCTTAAAGGGATGGTTCATCCAAAAATTTGAATTCTGTCATCATTTACTCACTCTCAAGTTGTTCCAAACCTGTATTAGTTGAACACAAAAGAAGATATTTTGAAGAATATACAGTTGACGGTAGCCATTGACTGCCCTAGTATTTCTTTTTCCATTCTATGGAAGTCAATGGTAAATTTGTGTTCAACAGAAGAAAGAAACTCAAAGAGCATGCACAGAGTCCAAATTAAAACAATTCCCCATCGTCCAAATTAAACGAGCGGTTTGTGTGAGAAAACGAACAGTATTTATATCGTTTTTAGCTCTTATACACAGCCACATCCAAGTGATCTGAGGTCGCGCGCGCATCCTGGTGTGTGACGTGTACGCAGACTGGTGCATAGATATAAACACTAGATGTCGCCTTAAAGACATTCATTCCAATGAACTGCCGTAGCCAAGGCGACCATCTAGTGTATATATCTATGCACCATTCTGCACACACGTCACACACCAGGATGCGCGCGCGCCCTCAGATCACTTGGACGTGGCTGTGTATAAGAGGTAAAAACAATATAAATACTGTTCATTTTCTCACACAAACCGCTCGTTTCGTGTCTTAGGCCATCAATGTGTACTTACGATGGGGAATTGTTTTAATTAGGACGATGGGGAATTGTTTTAATTTGGACTCTGTGCATGCTCTTTGAGACCGTGACCATAGACCTGCATTATATGACTGACAGACAAGAACGGTTTGACCTAAAAATATCAAAATTGAAACTACTGCGGAAAAAAGACACCTACATCTTGGATGTCCTTGAGGTAAGCTAAAACATACCAAAATTTAATTTCAAAGTGAACTATCCCTTTAACTTATTTTGATGAGTTAAAGCAATGTAAAAACACGTTATCATTACTTATTTATCATATAATATTTTACAGTTTAGTGTTCCCAGATTTCCCTGTGCAAGATTTTGCATCTTGATTATTTTTTTTTTTTTACATTTTTTATTAATGTTTAATGTTACACTAAATAGCCTACTGCTGTTTATTACTATGCAGTTGTTGTTTTTTTATTGTAGTTGTCTTACATCATTGCCTCATCAGTATTGTACGAGATAATTTATTCAATCTCCCCTTAAATAGCTAGCCTCTTTTTGTACTTTGTACCTAACTTTTTTTAAAGCATAGCATGACTATAGTTAAATAACTATGTAATATACTTTCTGTGTAAATCCAAGCTTTTTTCCTAAGCATTAGTGACAAGCAGAGAGCAACAGAACATTGTATTAGTTGTGTTTGGTTTCTATTTCCTGTGTTGCTCTGGTTAGCCACGCCCACTATGATTTTCATTGGTCCAAAATCCCTCTCCACATATATTACTGTTCAAAAGTTTGGGGTCAGTATGAATTTTAAATGTTTTTTTAGTTTTTTTTTTAAGCCGTCTCTTTTGCTCATCAAGGCTGCATTTATTTGATCAAAGCCACAGCAAACAGTAATATTGTGAAATATTATTACAATTTAAAAGAACTGTTTTCTATTGAAATATATTTAAAAATGTACTTTATTCCTGTGATCAAAGCTGAATTTTCAGCATGAATACTCCAGTCTTCAGTGTCACATGATCCTTCAGAAATCATTATAGTATGATGATTTGATGCTCAAGAAACATTTCTGATTATTATCAATGTTGAAAAAAAAATCGGGAAAATTCGTCTCGCGGTCCTACCCCAAAGCAACAAATAAAATATAATTCCTTATCAAAATTTATAAGGAAAGACAAGTATTTTGTTTAGGCTTGGCTTGTAGGGAATTCCAAACCTGCGTATATTCAAACGCACATAACTATAGAACCCATTCTAAATGCGCATGTGAACGCCATCAGCGTTTCTCACAGGTTCGCGTTTAAAGTCTGTGTAGAGAGAATGGTGTCGTCTTAGCGGCCCCTAATTTAATAACAAATGATCATTGCGACTGAAGCAAATCAATTAAAACTAACTTTAGATGGAAATAACTTAACTCTGCTATAAAGCCAAAACAATCTCTGTTACCTTAAATTATACGTTTATCTCTGTAAAGCTGCTTTGAAACAATCTACATTGTTAAAAGCGCTATATAAATGAAGATGACTTGACTTGACTTGACTTGAAAACAGTTGTACTTTTTTTTGGATACATTTATTGTCAGGATTCTTTGATAAATAGAAAGTTCCAAATAACAGCATATAAATAAAATATAAATGATTTGTAACATTATATAAGTCTTTACTATAACTTCTTATCAGTTTAATGCATCCTTGTTGAATAAAAGTATTAATGTATTTTAAAAAAAAAATTGCCGTCCCCAAACTTATATCAAACTTATATTTTCTAAATTACATTTATTTTGTGGTCAGAAATGCAGACCTACTTGTCTTTGGAAACTGGGTTAGAATAAGGTATTAGTAGATCATAGCTTGGCAAGCTACAGTTGCAGAGTTGCTTATGAGTGTTGTGTGTGACACCAATAAATAAAATATCAAAATACTCTGATACGACAACACAGTGGCAGCTGTGAGAGTGTTTGGTGAACGGATAATTGCTTCATTGTGCGGTGCAGAAAGCTTCAGGTCTGTCTGTCCCACTGACCTCCTGCCTCAGGCTGGGTTATGAGGTGACTGGAGTCTGTTTGATCCGTCTCTCTCTCTCACACACACACACACACACACACACACACACACACACACTTCATGTGCCCTACATCTTTACTAACTGCCTCCTGGAATAGACGGTAAATCTTGCAAACATGCTAATGTTCATAGGCTTTAAAAAAAACAGCCTAAGGCCTACACACACACACACACACACACACACACACACACACACACACACACACACACACACACACACACACACACACACACACACACACACACACACACACACACACACACACACACACACACACACACACACACACACACACACACACACACACACACACACACACACACACACACACACTCACTCTCTCTCTCTCTCTCTCTCTCTGTCGCTACCACAACACTTTTCATATAGTAGCAAACAGCCTGTGTTATGAGTCTCGTAAAGTCTTTCTCTTCGGTCATTTCTTTTTTTCAACCCTCATTAAGTAAAAGAATGTGTGCTACTTTCCAGGTGTTGGCTAACTAAACAGTGTGTAGCGTTTTCTTGCCCAAACAAGATACAGTGCGGTATTTAAAATATACATTACTGCGATTATGACACAGATACACTTTTTTTTTTTAGACATGATACCATTGAAATTCCTTGGGTGTTTAGACATGTACCATGGTAATACCATGTTTTTTGGGTGAAGTAGCTTGAATACTTGCATATGGTTGCTACATAAAAAATAACCTGATAACTTGTATTCGTCACGACTGTCATAAAAATTAAAAGGACAGAAAGATTCTGAAAGTTTCTTATTTTATTTTGTAGGATATGGGAGTATTATTCATTATGTGTTTACATTAGTAACAATAACTCGTTTTTGACAGAAATCATGGTTCCATGGTAAGATTTTATAAGTGTTAATCTACCTAGAAGAAATTTTTATTTACTTCTAATTTATTCCTGTGATCAAAGCTGAATTTTCAGCATCATTACGCCAGTCTTTAGTGTCACATGATCCTTCAGAAATCATTCTAATATGATGATTTGCTGCTCAAGAAACATTTCTGATTATTATCAATGTTAAAAACTGCTTCATTAATCTTACTGACCCTTAACTTAATTTAAACAGTAGTATAATCATGTACATGCATGATCTTGAGCAGTTCTGGAAAACCATTCAATGTTTCGAAAGGCTTCATGTGTTTTTCTCAGTGCTTTTAACTGGCAGATATACTGTCACCCTTAGCTTACTCACTGGGTATGTTCTCTGTAAAACCGCTTTAAAGAATATTTATTGTGGGCTGGAAAATGCTTTAAAAAAATTGAATCAGTTTATTGAATTGAATCGTTTCTTTTACAACTCAAATAGTTAAAAAGATACGATGTTAACTGAATTGAAAGTGAATATTAACATTTATATATTAAATAGAATAATAAATAATAATAATTTACCAGAGGTTCGGACAAAATGTTTATAGCTGCAAAAAATATTTAATTATTTTAAATTATCATTATTATTTTTTGAATCACTTTGAATGTACAATTCACTGACAATTCACACTTCACTTGTTTCATTACTAGATAAATCAGCATTTTTTAATTGAATTTTTTTACATTTAATACATTTTTAACAGTCAATTGTCGCCACCTACTGGTGTAAAGATTTAATCTATACAATCTTTATTTGAAACGTCAAGTTATACTTTCAAAAGGTGATTTTTGCTCTATTTTGATCGCTATCAAAAGACATTACTGTTTATATCCGGACTATAAACAAAGTACTTCTCTGATAATATGAATTATTGTAAGACTGAAATAATGATACCAGTGGCAGCGTCAACACAAATTTTAATGTTCGCTTTTATCGTACTTGTCAAAGGTTTAATATACATAGGTGAATCGTTGTCATTTATGAATAAGAGCGCGTGTGTGTTTGAATTGAGATTGCAATCTTTTAACGATTAATCGTGCAGCTCTTGTCTCTATACATAACAATTTATAGTTGACTTATATTTTAGGAAGGGGCATCATATTTCATCATTTTTGGGAGTGGCATCTCAAGGACTATGGGGGGTTTTCAGGGGGATTGTGTCGTGCTTCATTGGTGTGCGCTCGAATTCAGAAAAACGCTTTCAGACCAACCAAACAGACTGAACTCTAATGACAATCAGACTCTCCTACAAAACCCCTGGTGTGAACGCATTTAAAAGTGGACTTCAGGGAGAAAATATAAATGCCCCTTCTGAAGAATATGTTTCCATTCAATTATAACTCATTTATTCCATCATCGCACACATTTGTGTTAATTAGCTGCCCTTGAATCTGAAGATTCTGTTGAGTCTCAATCCCAATCAAAGTGGCAACGCTACTAAAGATGCAATTAGTCCCAGACGAGCTAATTAAACTCTACAAATGCATCTATTTCCATGTAGGTCACCAGCGTCCTGTTGTGTAGATCATTAGAGGCGTGCAGTCGATATCATAGCTCGCTTAACTTCCTAATGCTAATCAGCTGCTCTTAATCATTAAAAAATGACGAGGTCTCTATCAGCAGCTCGATGGACCCTGCACGCTTGTAGAGGGTTGTTTTTAAATAACTGTTTGAAGTTGTGCGCCCTTTTTACAAAGTACACAATAAATTAGATTTCACACCATCCGCTACAAGCCTCGTGATTAAGCTCACATAAAAAAAATGCACAAATAATGTGAATGACGCATAAAGACTGTCATTTTCAGACCATGCAAAATGAATTATTTGAAGTGCAAATGATTGATTCATCATTCATCAGTTGTGTTTAGTAAAGCAAGCATCACTATTACAGTTGTTCATACTTGAGGTTAGTGATTATTGATCTAACCACTAATCAACCAAAACACCCAAACACAACTTAAACCTCCCCAATGGGGAGAAAAAAACAGTCCTGGGCTGCGTTTCCCAAAAGCATTGCAAGCCTAAGTTGATTTAGCAACAATTGCTACTAATGGTTCTACAATCAAGTTAGGCTTACAATGCTTTTAGGAAACGCAGCCCAGGGCAACAGGCAGCAGGACTCGGGGTTTCCATGTCTGCTCAACAAAACCTGCCCAATTGCTAATAAAAACTAGGCCAATCACAGCCAAAACTGACCCAATCACGTTCCAGGGGAGTCCCTAGGTAAAAATCTCATTCCACTCATTCTCAATCGTGTTCCAATTCAAAACCGGTTCCAGGGGGTGGGTTGTGGTCGCTTCAAGCCACGGACTTGGCAACACTTGCTGGACTGGAGCTTGATACAACACATGGACAAGGCGTCCATACACGAGGAACATTGACAATGATTTGGCACAGGACAGAGAACAAAAAAGGGGTGCTTCTCAATACTCAAATGAATGCTACCTCGTTTCCATGCTCCTCTGTCCTCCAGCTTGTGATCCGGAAACCGGTCGAACTCAGCCATCTTGATGGACATCTCGCTTTCAAGTGACGCTTGAGTGATCAAAAAGATTCCAATGTACAAATAAGGTTTCATTTGATTCTTCCGTCCTCATTTTCTTTCCTTGCATCCTTTCCTTGCATCCTAGCTGGGTGGGTGGAGATGAGAGGCGAGGAAAGGAAACCAGAATGCACAGCTAACATATGAGAAGCACCCAAGAAGTATAAATTGGGAAGGAAATGAGGAGGGTAATGAGGGAGAGCAGGTGGGACAAATAAACCAATGACAGAAGAGCACATGGCACACAGAAACAAACAAAAAGCGTATAATACCCACATCTGCCATTGGTTCCCAAACAGAAAGCAAGAAGTCATAAGTGCACGGAGCATAGATGTTAGGACCCCGACACTGAACCTGAACTAAGACTAGACCGAAGTGTCAGGATCCAAACTCCACGACCCAAACACTCTTAACACAGACATAAGAGCGCAAGGCCCAAAGAACCACTCCAAAGCCGTACGCTTACACAAACACACGAGTGTCAGGAACCTGTCACCAAACCAAGAACAAGACCTATCGAGGTGACAGGACCCTGACAATTTTTGATTAATTTATTTGATTTGAAACCAATATTTGCCATAATCATTGCTTGAAAAATTGCTTGAAAAATGAATCATCTATATAATCATTGCTTTTGAAATTAAAAGCGCTCTTTATGTTTGTTGCAGTGGCTTATCTTGGAGACATTGCACTGGATGAGGAAGATATGCGCATGTTTAAAGTGGACCGCATTGTGAATTTAGCCCAGAGAACGGTCACAATTCTGAATCATACCGATACAGGTAAGTGTGTATGTATGTGTGAGTTTGAGTGTATGGGAATGGTTTATAGAAACTTTGTGTCAGGTTTAATTAGCACTCAGAGTCTCAGGAAGAGAACTTGAAGCCATATGTTATTAAACCAGTAGAGAAAGTTCAAGAGAAATCAAGAAACAGTTCCCACATTCCCAAATACAACAACAGGTTGCTGTTGAAATCTGGCAGCTATTTTCCTCATAATTAGCCTCTAGTTTTATCATGTTTTCACCCCTGAAGATTGGAAAGATGAGGAAATTGGAACAAGGGACAGAATTCATCTTCAGTTTACAATATTACAATATGTGTGTGTGTAAGAGTTAGCATTCAAAATAAAATAAAAAACAATAGAAATTAGCATGCTATTCTGTGAATGTTGAAACGGATATGAATTAGTGGTTATCACTGAGCTTAGTAGATGATTTAAATTAACTTATTTGTAACTGAAACATACATTGGCCCCAAAAAAGTATTTGAACCCACACTAAAAATGATTTGTCATTGATTTAGATCAGGGGCGCCCAATTCTGTTCCCGGAGACCTACCTTCCTGTAAAGTTCAGCTCCAACCCTGATCCAACACATCTGACCCAGCTAATTAAGATCTTCAGGAGCACTTGATAATTACAGACAGGTGTGTTGGATCAGGGTCGGATCTGAACTCTGCAGGTAAGTAGATCTCTAGGAACAGGATTGGACACCCCTGATTTAGTGTACGTTTACACGACAACGATGTACAAAAAAGGAAAACGTTTTTCCCTTGCATTTTTCATATACAGATGACAACATTGTCAAAACGATCCCCGTCCACATGGATCTGCAAAAACTTTTAAAAACACTGTATTCTGCTGCCAGGCCAGTAGTTGGCGATGTCACTTTGTAAAGAAACACTACACGCCTATAGACCAAACACGTAATATGCTTTCACATGATGTCACCATTTTGATGTCACCATGGAGACGATAACGGTATAATTTTCAAAAACTTACACTTTGAACTGTACTGTTGATTTGGATGAATACACTTCAGTGGTAACTAGCTACATTAGCATCTGCATCGACAACATTGTAACACATCCAGACATATCCCAACCAGAAACCATGGATAAACTGTGAGGTCCGATCCATGTTGCATGCTCGCTCCAAGGCATTTGTCTTAGGTAATGCCAGTGACTACAAGAAAGCCAGATATGACCTACGAAGAGCCATAAGGGATGCCAAAAGACAATACAGACTGAAACTAGGGGGTCACTACACCACCGCGGATACCCAACGCATTTGGCAGGGATTAGAAAGAATCACAGGCTACAAAGGCAGAAGCAGGGGTAAGATCACTGACAGTCACATTACACCAGATGAGTTTAATGAATTCTATGCCCGCATTGAGGCCCTCAACACCGAGCCACTGGGGAGAGAGTTGGCCAGTGGGAGCAAGCTGAACCAACCATTCACAATCACATCTGCAGATGAGGCAAAGACTCTGAGGAAAATAAACCCCCGGAAGGTAGCCAGCCCGGACAACATTCCTGGACGTGCAATCAAAACATGGATGCTAGCAGATGTCTTTGTGGACATATTCAACCTGTCCCTCCCACAAACCTCAATTCCCACCTGCCTTAAGACAACCAACATCATACCACTGCCAAAAAAGGATAAAGCAATCTGTCTTAACGACTACCGGCCCATTGCAATGACTCCTATAGTTATTAAATGCTTCGAGAGAATCGTCATGAGCTACATGCAGACGATTGTACCGGACACTCTGGACCCTCGCCAGTTCGCGTACAGACGGAACAGGTCTACAGAGGACGCCATCAGCACAACAATACACACAGCCCTCACACACCTAGAGAGCAGGGACAGCTTTGTTCGACTGTTGTTCATCGATTTCAGTTCAGCGTTTAACACGATGATACCATCCAAGCTCGTCAACAAGCTCTCCACCCTTGGTGTGCCACCCACCCTCTGTAACTGGGTCCTGACCTTTCTAACTGGCAGACCCCAGTCTGTTAGAATGGGCAACCACACATCCAGCACAATAACTGTAAACACAGGAACTCCGCAGGGTTGCGTACTGAGTCCCATGCTCTACACACTTTACACCCATGACTATGTGGCCTCCCAGATTAACACCAGCATCATCAAGTTTGCTGATGATACCACGGTCATTGGACTGATATCTGGGGGTGATCAGTCAACATACAGGAAGTGCCTTGCCTTGTGAAGTGGTTTCAGGACAACAATCTCTCCCTAAATGTTAGTAAAACAAAGAAGATGATTGTTGACCCACGGAGGAGGAGGAAGCAGCACCCACCACTGCATATTGGAGAAACTGAAGTGGAGAAAGTGAGCACATTCAAATTCCTTGGTATTCACATATCTGAGGATCTCTCCTGGACTCTCAACATCACACACCTGGTGAGGAAATCCCAACAGCGGTTGTATTTCTTGAGAAGGCTGAGGAAATTTGGCATGCCAGGCAAAATCCTCAGCAGCTTCTACAGATGTACAATCGAGAGTATCCTCATCAGCTCTATCACTGTCTGGTTCGGCAGTTGTACAGCACGGGACCGCAAGGCTCTGCAACAGGTGGACATCACTGGAACAGCCTTAACAACGCTGGAGAAGATCTACCGGATCAGGGTCAACAGGAGGGCCGATTTACATTAAGGACAGTAGCCACCCCCAGCATAACCTATTTACACTTCTACCATCAGGAAGACGCTACAGAAGTGTGAAAGCAAGGACAAAAACAGCTTTTACCCACAGGCCATCAAGCTTGTGAATGGCACTCACCCACTGCCCCTTCCCCCGACACTGCAAACTGGCCTCTGATCTTGAGAGGTGCAATGATCCAGCCTACCTTACACACACACACACACACAAAAACACACTCACAAAAACACACTCACAAAAACACACACACACACACACACACACACACACACACACACACACACACACACACACACACACACACACAAGAGCACACACACACACACATACACAAGCACACACACAAGAACACAAGCAACACATGCACAGGAAGCGAACAACTACTGACAACCTACCTCTACAGACTTTGCACTGACTCCTCATGTTTACAGGGCATATACATGCACAACTACTTACTTTTTGCACATTATTATTTATGTCTTTTTGTCATTTATGTCACTTGTTATTAATGTCTTAGGGTGTTTAATTGATGTCTGATGTTGCTGGGAGGATTCACAGAATAAGATTTTCATTGTACTGTGTGATGACTATTTCATGCACATATGACAATAAAACAGTTTGAAGTTTGAATCCTGTTTTCAAAAGTTTGCATTATCAGGCCCCCAGAACACCATTGCCGTGTAAATGAACGGCCAAAACGCATAAAAAGTTTTCTGTTTTTATTTGAAATCAATGTCATGTATAAAGTATTTGGGCTGTTTCTGGTTGCCATATGCTAGTGGAACAGGCCCACAGAATTTTGCAAAAGTGGATCTGGTAGGACAACTTATTTATTTACATGTAAATGTACAATGTAGATGTAAAATTCTCTGAAACTAATCTCTCTTACTCTGAAACTTGTGATGATGTGATAAGGATGCTCCAGACTAACGGTTTCATAATCAACCATCTGTTCATTTGATGTTGGAAATGGCAGGTTCACTTTCCAATGACACCAGTCCAAACAATACGGCATCCCATCGCAGGAAGAGGGCAGCAACGTCCAGACCTGAGAGGGTGTGGCCTGAGGGTGTCATTCCTTATGTCATCAGTGGGAACTTCAGTGGTAAGTCACGTACACATAAACAGCTATTTATAGTGAAAAACAACAGCATATGATTGCATTGTATTGTAGGTTGTGGCAAGCAGGGCGGGGCCGAGAGCCGTGGGAGCGGAACGAGGCTGGTGGCGCAAGTGCTAATGAGTGTCACCTGCTCGCCACACCGGTCTCGAGTCCCACGGAGGAGCTCTGGAAGGATAAAAGCAGGAGTGACTACAGTGAAGGACTTTCTCCTTTTATCCTTCCAGAGCTCCTCCGTGGGACTCGAGACCGGCTCATTAGCACTCGCGCCACCAGCCCCTCCCTCCTTTCCACATAAGTCCCAAACAGCAACATAGTGTCGGCCCAGATCCGGCCCACATCTGGGCCGTGTGGAATCCAGATGTGGGCCGGATCTGGGCTGACACTATGCTGCTGTCTGGGGTAGAAAGGGTTTGTGGAAGAAATTACATATTAATTTGTTTAAAATCGGTCAGTCCAATTGAGGCGCACCTTACGTACATAATTTGCCTTTTTATTTATTATGATTATTTTTACATGAGGGTGAAAGATTTCCCTGCACAGATTTTGCAACAAGTTTAAGAGGGTCACACAAATTTGCTTTGTTGACCAACATAAAGCTGCTTAATTTGAAAGGGACTTCTGTGTGAGCTGTGCTTCATACATCACTACACTATTGACAATAGACAATGACCTTTTTTGCCTGCAAATCATTCTTTTTTTTGAAATTGCACTAATGGTGATCGCACATTAAAGTCGGCATGAAACAGAGGTAGCGTTAGTCTTTTCTTCCCTATTGTGATGCATATCCGAGTGAAACAGCTTCTTGAACAAGAAAAAATGTAAGGCGGGATGGGACTTGATTTAGTTTTTGTGGAATTGATTGGATGGTTGTAGTTTGCTATTGGTGGAATTCATTTTAGAGACAGGTTACCGCGCCCTCACACCAGTAAACACGTCATGAGAGAAGAGATGTCGTTTCAAGAAGAATGGGAATTTATTTTGTTTAAAGATTATGAGGTCACATGAATTTAAATAAATAATGGTGTACACAGATAAATCATTTATGATAAATACTGCAATATTCCACAAAAAAACGAGAATGGTCAGTTTTGGTTTCATGGTGACTTTAAAAGTTTGGTCACACTACTCACTCCTAGTCCGTGTGTGTGTGTGTATTTGTGTGTTGTACAGGTAGCCAGAGAGCCATATTCAGACAGGCTATGCGACACTGGGAAAAACACACATGTGTGACGTTCATTGAGAGAACATCAGAGGAGAGCTACATCGTCTTCACCTACCGGCCGTGTGGGTAAGTCGTGTGTCGTAATGGGCTTGTTAGAGGATGTGTGCTAGCTTCACAGGAGTGTGTATGTGTTGCTGTGTGTCCATGTCTTGTGTCAGTGTGAGAGAGTTTCCACAGCAGGAGGACGAAACCTTTGACTCTTCCAGGAAGGAATCAAGCTTGCTTCTCTTGCTCATGTGGAGCGTGTGCTTTTCGCTCTTTTCTTTCCCTTCTTTCCTCTTTCTTTTCAGTCTCTTCCTGATTTATCGCTCAAGTGGTTTTCCATCCTCTTCATCCGATCTGTTCCTCTGTTCCTGCTTATCTGCTTTGTGTGCCAACAGACGGATTTGTGTGTATCTGTGTGTGTGTGCCCTCGTGTCTTGACCCTTCGATTACTCTAGGCTTCGCTGAGGAAACACCAGCCGTCTGTCTCACACTGTTCGCTACGGGACTGTCACCTGAACATGTGTGTTTTATCCTTGCACAATGGCTCCCCGTAGATGCTTCAATAGTTCAGACTCCAGCTTGACAATCACATCCGCTGGACACAAATCAGCCGCTGGAGACCGTGTTGGCACGTCGGTGTTGCTCTTAAGCTGCTTCTGTTTGCTGGAAAACTACAAGTTACACCGAAAAGAAAAACCTACTGTAAAATTCTGACCTTAACTTTGCACCTTGAAGAAATAAGATATTGTTTGAACAAATTACACAATTTGTTACCTTAAAAGTGCAACATTATTATGGCATTGTAGGACACACAGGAGCAGGTGGGATTTTGTTGCAACTAATTTTGGAAAGTGTGTTGTTGCACCTTTTTTTCTTGAAATCATGAAAAATGTAGTCTGAAATCTCTAAAGCTTCTAACTTAATGTTCTAATCTCACATCCTTGACAAAACAAATCCACTGAATGGATAGACAACTAAAAAGTGCACGTTTTCTTCATTGACTTCTATCAAAGGCAAGTCTTTAATATATATACAGTATTAACTTGTAAACTTGTAAAGCACACTTTGATTCATTCATGCAAGTAAACTAAAATAGTAATAGTATTTGTACTACTACTATAACTTAAAGCTGCAGTCCGTAAATTTTTTGGGTTAAAAATTATCCAAAATAAATGTTTGAGCAAGTACATAACCAGCCAGTGTTCAAAACTATCTGCTTGCCGTAGCTCGATTCAAAACGGTAAGCTTATAATAATGTTTTTAATTCCAGTGGTACTGGTGGATTTCTGCGGGAAATACACATAAAGTACACATAAAGAAGAGTCTCGGATGGCGGATCCAGAAAGGTTCAAACGACAATCACCAGTGACAACTGATGACAAATGTAAAAGACTTCGGACTTCGGATTGGCTACAGAAAAAAAGAGACTGCAAACGGCCCATGCGAAAACAAGGATAAATATCGGAAGGGCATTAAATGTAGTCACGCAATGCTGATGTTGTTAACATTAACAATTTGAGAACAAAGTATAATTTGCACGGTTTGACGTGATTTGATAAGCGATCGTTAGATTTAATCGACGTGATTTACGCCAATGCTTTTTTCCCCTTAGTTGGTCAGAACAAAAGGGGATGTTACTTACTTGTTCAGACGACATTTTCCGGTGAAAATTCTCATGTTGGTCATACTTCAAGAAGTAGAATCTGTGATTGCGAACGACAGTATCCACACCGGCTGGATCCACACTGACAGCCGCACATTCTCCTCAAAACATTGGATTCATCCGCGCTGTGCCGTGCCGAGGCGCAACCCACGTAAAGTTGATAATTCCGCGAATAACTGCAATTGCAGATTTTGAACAGAGATGGCGACAAAGAGGAAAAACTACAGACTGCACCTTTAATGTATGTAGTAATAATGATGATAATGCATACAAGATAATGATAATAGATACATATCAGAGATTTTAATATGACCATTTCTCATCATCCTTCAAAAACAAATGATCCTAACTGTGCCATTCATATTCTATTAGTGTAGTAGTTATCATGTTACTGTATATCAACAATGTCACTGGTGTCATTGTTACTGCTCCCAGTGAATTTTAGGAGAAACAAAGTTGATACCAGAAATGAAATGTGATTTAAAGAGCAACATCTCAGAGCAATAAAAGTTTCCTTTAGAACGTCACATTCATTTCACATAATAAGAACATACAATGCTAGAAATTAAAAGTGAGACAAATGCATAACTAATGATTAATGATTTCCTCAATGAGCTTGTTTGCAAATGAAGAAAGTCAGTCATACTGACAGAGACAAATGTAGCAGACTGTTTGCTTTCTCACTGTTTAAGTAGATGTGCCGTTGCGGTCGGGCAGCGAGGGGAACTTCATAAGCTATACCACTGTGCAGGCTTTGCCAGGCGTTTTCAGTTCTGTGGAAGTACTGGTGTGTGTGTGTGTGTGTGTGTGTGTGTGTGGAGGTGACAAAACATTAAGATTTTTTCCCCTTTACAGGCAGCCAATTAGTTGCCAATGCTCTGATGAGCCCCTGTGTGTGTGTGATGTGTGTGTGTGTGTTCAGGCGATTCCTCTCTGTGCTGTGCAAAGTTCAAGGCAGAGTTTTTGGAGCGAGCCGCTGGGTGCTCCATAATTAAAGACTGATCTTTTGCACCCACATGTGGGTTTGTGTGTGTGCGCGCAGATCGCAGGCAAGCGAGCTCTCAGCAGTTTTTCTCCCACATATCCCAGTGCTTTCAGAAAGGGATTGTTTGATTGTGTGTTTTGTGTGTCGGTGTGTGTCTTATCGCGCACAGGCACCCCTTTTCTCTCTGGATTTTGCAACACGTAGCTCTAAGCAAACTTACAAAACAAACGATGCATGACATTTTGTTCGAGTTCACTTTGTGTTCTGTGTCAGTTTGTAACTTCGCATGCTTGTGTGTTGTGATCCAAGATAAGAACAGTATTTCACTCAAAAGGAACATTTTATGTAAAAAAAAAAAATTATATTATGAATAAATAAAATGAAGCTTACTATATGCTTCTGTGTAATGTGAAAAAAAAACACACTTTAAAAATGCTGGGTTGTTTCAACCCAAATTTTTGTCAAATATGGACAAACCCAAACGTTGGGTTAAAAAACGGCTTGGTTTGTCCATATTTGACCCAAATTTGAGATTAGAGTGTATGTATTTAAACAATGATTATTACATAAAGTATTTATACATTGTGGTACTACTGTATTTGTTTTACACAATGTAATTTATGCAAATTATGTTATTAGAAAAAAAGTGTGTCCTAGCGGTAATGAAATTAGATTTTTTTTGTTTTATAGTAATGACATTTTTTGTGTGGAAAATATGCTTAATTGTCATGAAAAAAAAAGCAAAATTGGTCCTAAAGTAGGTTTAATTTTATATATGTATTAAATTGAGTAATTCTACATTAAATATATGAATATTATATGAATTACAATATGAATATTTATACAGATTAAATAAGAATTCTATAAATATTAATAACATTTGTAATTAATTACTATTTATAATGAATAATATTTATAATAACGATAATAATATAATATTCCCTTAGATTTTTGGATGAAATATAACCCAGACTTATCTGTGTGATATTCAACCAATTATTATGATAAATGCAATACATATGACAAGGATGTTATATCACAAGAAGAGCTTTTATGAGGTTTGACACCAAAAAATAATTTTGTGACCAATGAAATGTTTAATATTTCAGTTTGTTTGATTCATGCAGTATTATTAATTGTGATGTCGATGAACCTCTGCAGGTGCTGTTCGTATGTTGGCCGGAGAGGAGGGGGTCCGCAGGCTATATCCATCGGGAAGAACTGTGATAAGTTTGGAATTGTGGTGCATGAGCTCGGTCACGTGATCGGATTCTGGCATGAGCACACGCGACCCGACAGAGACGAGCATGTCAGTATTATACGGGACAACATTCAGCCAGGTAGGAAAAAAACAGTCAAATATAGCTCATGTTTGCCTGAAATGATCTGTATTGGAGGTTCAGATTACACGTGTAACTAAATACTGTCATGGTCATTTGTAGAGGTGAGGTCAGCACTCCACCAACAAGCATAAAAGACGATTTTGTACCATCGTTCAGGGAAAACAACCCGATTGAACAACATGGCCCAAATTCTGCACTGCTGACCTCAGCAAAAATCCACCTGTGTACTCATTTCTTATCATGAATGTTGGGCAAAATATTTGTTAGTTTTACTTAATACAGTTTTACTCTGACTGTTGGTTGCAACATATGATTAATATACAGTTATACCTCAAATGTACTGACACTCATAACCTGCATAAATGCATTTGATAACAAAATATCACACTAAATGGCTTTTTTTTTTCATTTTTTTTATAAATAGAGTAGTGACCAAAAGTGATGTCCAGCCTAGGAAAATGGACATCTTCACCCTTTATTAAAGTATTGTTAAAATACTTCACACCCTTGCCTCATACGCGGTTCTATGAATATGCAAACAAGCCCCGCCTCCACTCACTCACTCAGCTCAGAGATCCACTCGTTGACGATCACACGTTGATCTGATTGGTTACAAGGTAGTTTGTGACGTCAGAAACACCAGCGATTTCAAGCGTGTTTTTGAGACTGTCTTTGGTTCACTGCAGTTTTAAGGAGAAAATACTCAGCAATGGTGTCAACTTATGAGTTTGCACATGGTTTGTCTTAAGCATATTAAAAACACCACATAGACATATAAACAACATTAAAATCTTGATTTTCACCACTACTTTAAAGATTTTGTAAGCGTATTGCACAGTTGACAGAGTCAGTCGTTTAATTTGGGATATTTGGCCAGGCTGTCTTTCAAAGAAATTATGAACACATGCAAAAACCAGCGAAATATTAATAACTGTTTATGTTTGCTTTTTCCTGTGAGCTTTTTGTATTCCTATGCATTATTTATTTATTTATTTTTTGATAAAACAATACATACATTATCATACTTTGGGCCAGATTTACGAACAGCCTGCGTCAGTACAAACCCTCTTTTGGTGTTAAAAAACTAGGCTATGTCAGGGTTTACCAAAGACACGCAGTGAAAAATTAGCGCTGAAAAGGCATGAACAGGGTTATTTTTTATAGCTGACCTTCTTGCATATGCAGTACTTAAGTGAATCATGGAAGATGATTTACTAAGGTTTGCGCTAGTCGAGTTACTGGTATTTGCACCATTTACGGTCCAAAAAAAAAACACTAGTTTGACCTGTTTAGTAAATCTGGCCCTTTATATGATAAAGCAATGCATGCTTTCCTCTGCATACTGGTTACCTGTGAACGTGAGGAGAACTGACTTCATCCACTAAAAATAGCCAAAACACCAGCTTATCAATAGTAACTGAGCTAAAATGATGGAGCAAAGTTAATTTAAAAAAAAAACTATCATTTGTTTCCACGGTCCCTGTACACCTAGAAATATCTCAACAATGGACCAGCTGTGCACCTAGATGTAGATCCCAAAATCCTTCACAACTTATTAGGCAGCATTAATGAACAAGATATCCTGAAACGATGACTGTCGTTAGACATCTGTGGAAAAGGATCTCATTTCATCCTCATTATACGGCACAAACTGATTCTCAGCAGAGGCATGCATTCAGACATTTGTTTGGAAAATGTCTGTGGCTTTAGAAAGCTAATGATAGAACTTATATTAAATGTATCCGTGTTTTACCCTCTTAATTCTATTAAATATTTGAATATAAGAAGAATTTAATATAAGAAGAAATGTGCTTCAGTGTTTGTGGTTTTGCCATGCTAACCCAGTATTTGTAAGAACATAAAAAGATTCAACAACTGAGACGCAAACCAAAGAAGTTCCAAAGACATTTGACAAACAGAACTGGAACAATGTGTCCCTGAACAAAGAGGGAGTCGATATCAAAAGTAGCAGTCAGTATGTGGTGTTTCCACCAGCTGCTTCCAGCGCTATAGTGCATCTCATCCTCATGGACTGCACCGCGCTTGCCAGCTCCTGCTGTGAGACGTTGCTCCACTCTTCCACCAAGACACTTGTACGTTCTCCAACACGTTTGGGGGACGTTACAGACATTGCGTTTTGTTGCTCTGTTCACATCTGCACGTCTATGGCACGTTCACACAGCTGATCAGGGACCTCTTAGTGTCTTAAGTCTGTGAACTTAATTGTCCACCGCCTGAAAGCCTTTAGGGTCTTAAAGGGATAGTTCACCCAAAAAGAAAACATTCTGTCATTGATTTCTCACCCTCATGTCGTTCCAATCCCGTAAGACATTTGTTTATCTTCGGAACACAAAGATGAAGATCTTTTTAATGAAATCTGAGAGCTTTCTGTCCCTCCACCGACAGCTACGCAACTACCACTTTCAAGCCACAGAAAGGTTGTAAAAACATCATTAAAGTAATCCATGTGACTCCAGTGGTTTAACCTCAATTTTATGAAGTGATGCCAGTCTTTCTTTGTACGAAAAAACAAACAAACATGATTAACCACGATTTCGGATCCAGCCATTGGATAAACCCTTTCCAATAAAGATCTGCAAGTCTTATTTGAATTTTGCATAATTATTTATATACCATGGTCTGTCTGAATATTTGATTCTGATTGGCTGGAAGGTGTGCAGAAAAACTGTTTAATGCACAAGTAGTTCCAAGTCAAATAAATCGCCCTTCTATATTAATGCGCTGTTTTCATTGAAGCACGCACACACACACACACACATACGTCACTGGCACACAGATTGGAGATTGCGCTGCATGCACACAGAAATATTCAGGAGCACAGAAACTTGTTAATAACAGAAATTGCCCCGCAACTTGTATTAATAAAATAGCTTCGCTACTGAATGGATTACTACTGAATACATTATATTTCTCTGCAACAATGGGTTACATCACTGGTTTTGAAGTAATTAAACTCACAGCTTCATTGTTTGTAGAGAGAGATGCTGAACAGACTCACATACATCTCTCATCTCTCTCTAATTAATTCAAATAAATTCTATAATTAATTTATTCAAATAAATGTCATGTTATGCAATACTTTATCTCTGTGTCTGATTTTTAAGGTGGCAGAATGCTAGATCGAATGAGCCGTAACTGACGAAATTAACCATACATTACATCAATAACAACTTTAACTTGTCAATGCTGGCAAATGATCATGATATAAGCGGGATAATCCACGACTAGCTGTGCATTAAACGATTTTAATGCACTACATGAATGCAAAGAACCTTCCTCTGCGGAGTGCATTAAATCATGTAATGGACAGCTAGCTGTGGATTATTTCTTACTTAAAATGCAGTATCCTGAAAAGTTGTTTCTTTTTTTCTTGTTGCTGAGTTTATTATAATAAAGAGAATAATGAAATAATCCATAAAATGTGATAATGTCATAATGATGAATCCATAAAAACAATCTTTGAAAAAAACAAGCAGACAGCCTCTTTTGTTGACAATGACTGTTCACATCACTTCCTGCCTCAGTCTCATTCTTGGTTTCATCTCATAGGACAGGAGTACAACTTCCTGAAGATGGAGCCTGGTGAGGTGGACTCACTCGGAGAGGTCTATGACTTCGACAGCATCATGCACTATGCAAGAAACACCTTTTCCAGGTTAGAATCTGCTCTTAGAAATATTGTCTTTATTTTTCATAATTTTACTCATAATGTCCACTCCTTCACTAATCATATACAATATATAAATGACATAAAAATTATATAGATCATATACATACATGCATACATACATATATACAATTGTAATCAAAAGTATTCAACCCCATTGCAAATCAGCTTTATTGGCAAAATTTGAATGAACATTTTGCAATGAACATATCAAAATAAAGTCATTGAAATAATTCAACAGAACAAATGTTTCCCCAAATTCAACTGAAAATGCTATTTTTAATGACTTCTGCAGTCTCAAAACTACTCACCCCCATGAATAGAATCCCTCACAACAGCACAAATCTGCAAAACAGGTGTTGTCTCAAGCACACCTGATGCAACCTTATCAAGGGCTTCATTAGTTTCACCAGGTGTGCTTGAGCAAGAACACATGAAATATCTGAACTGACTAGGTTTGTTGAGTGTCACGTTTGACTGCATGTTAGAAATATGGCTGAGTCAAAAAAAGGTCCAAAAAGTTAGAGAAGATATCTTTGCCCTTCATAAACACGAAACAGGATGCAAAAAGATAGCGAAGGTACTAAATGTTCCTAAAGACACTGTTGGAAGCATAGTTCACAAGTTCAAAGTTAAAGGAACAGTGGTTACACTACCTGGACAGGGCAGAAAAACGAAGCTATAAACGGCTGCAAGCAGATTTCTGAGAAGGCATGTTCAGAAAAACCCTTGAGTGACTGCAAAAAACCCGCAGCAAGACTTGGAGGCAACAGGCACTGAGGTTTCAGCTTGCACATTAAGGCGCTTACTAAACACAAGAGGTTTCCATGCCAGAACTCCAAGACTTATACCACTACTGACCCAAAAGAACAAGAAATGTGCTCATAATCATATAAATAAGCCACAGAAGTTTTGGGATTCTGTTCTATGGAGCGATTAAACATTTTGGTATATAAGAGTGAAGCTTATACTAAAATGAACACTCTGTCAGTTGAGCATGTTGTGGCTCAGTGATGCTCTGGGGCTGCTTTGCATCCTCTGGCACTGGAAACCTGCAGCGTAAGGAAGTCAAGATGGATTCATTGAAGTATCAGGAAATCCTAGGAGAAAACGTCATGCCGGCAGTGAGGAAGCTGAAGCTTGGGTGTCATTGGATTTTCTAACAGGACAATGATCCTAATCATACCTCAAATTCCACCAAGGCTTGGTTGCAGAAAAAGTCCTGGAAGATTCTACAGTGGCCATCATAGTCAGCTGGTTTGAACCCCATAGAAAATGGTTATACATCTTGTTGGCAGCAGGACATAACAGCAAATGGGTGTTCTACTAAGTACTAAAGATGCTGACCATGAAGGGGTTGAATAATTTTGACACTGCAGAGGTCATTAAAAGTTGCATTTTCAATTGAATTTGGGGAAACCACGTGAAACATTTGTCATGTTGAAAATTTTTGTTTACAACTATATATAACTCATATAAATCATATAAAATTAAATATAAATAATATTAACCACACAATTATACTTTAATTTTTACATGGCAAATGATAAAACAGACTAAATAATTAAGAGAAATGGTTCATTATTTACTCACCTTTGGTCCAAGACTGTATGCTGCTATTTTCGTGGAATATATAACTCTTTCAAAATTACAATAGTTCATGGTGACCATGATCTGGATTAGGACATGAGTTTCAGAATGAGGTAATATTATATCAGCTATATAATATTATATAGCTCGGGAATATGGCAGAGTTGTATTTAAGCTATTATATTTCCTTTTTTTTTTTTACATTTTTTTTTTTTTATCCTTGTCACTGTGAACTGTTTGGCAAGAGCTGCATAACAATTCTTCAAAAATGTTTAGTGTTCCAAGCAAAAATATATTAGCAGACAGGTTTGGAATGATGAAGGTGAATAAATAACAAAATGATTTTCAGTTTTTGAGTTCTAATTGTTTTTTTGGAGCAGGTTTTTGCGTTCCACTACACTGCTCTTTAATAGTTTTGTTCATAAACATGTGCTAGACGGATGGCTCTGAAAAAACAGTGGGACCGGATGCAACTGTCAGTTTTATTACAGCAGTATGTCAAGTTAAAAGAAGAGCAAATGCTAAAAACGTATCTCAAGACATTGCATTTCTCTGCTTTGCGGCTCTCATTTTTAAATGCAAGAACATGTTGCATTGTGAACGGCCCCTTAGGGGTAAGAAACCACTTTGAAATGCCCTAGCATGAAACCAGAACACGCGAGCAACTACATAACAACATGCTGAAAACACTTACCTAACGTGCAACAGAACCCTGGTAAATACCGACAACACTCAGCGAATTTTTCATGGGCAGACAAAACTATAATATAATAATTTTGTCTTTTATACTTGTAATAGTCGTAGTTCAAACAACTATTAACATTGTTTGAATATTAATTATTTTTTGTTGAGGATTCCTCACTTTCCTCAATTATTCATCATTATGAATAATTAAAGTGTCCCTATTATGCTATTTTAAAGGTTCCTAATTTAGTTTTTTTAAGGGGTCCTATAATAGGTTTTCATGCATCAAATGTCAAAACTTTAATTTTCTTATAATATACATCACAAATCACCTCATTTCTCAAAGAGTCTGAAAACGGTTTGTTCGCAAATTCAGTCTCTCTAAACCCCTCCTTTCTAAGAGCCTACTCTGCTCTGATTGGTCAGATGGTTCAGTCTGTTATGATTGGTCTACCGCTTACAGCGCGTGTCGGAAACCAAACTCTTCCAGTCTCAGCTGCAACTACAGTGTTTGAGGGTGGGGTCAAATTAAACTGTTTGCGGGCAACCAATGAAGACCATAGGCTGGCATTATGCACATTTGTTGCATTGTTACATAGGTTTGTAACAGGAAGTAAGACTGGAATTGCTGACGACTTGTTTTGGCAGTTCAGAATCGATTCTTTCTTTTAAGAGAAAATAACTTTGACCATTAAAACTTTGCTGACCTTTTACATTCACAAACAGCTATATAACACACTGCATGAAAGGTTATATTTGAAAAAGCATAATGGGCCTAGATGCGCTGTTTTATTCACACTCAGACTTCTTATTAGTTTCCTCGGGGTGACCTTTGAATGTGGCATCAGCACTTTGAGGCGGGCATGGCTATCTTGAGCATCTCGCTCCTCTTACACTCGTTCTGCTGAGCTTTCACAACGCCGCTATTGTGCTTCTCGCGTGCCTGTCAGTTGTTCGGAGAGTAATCTGAGCCGGTCGGTTTTTGTGTGTGGAAAGGTTCGGTGCAGACATCATCTAGCTTCAGTTCTGTTAATGATCCGATCTCTCGACGTCAGCTTAACGTAATTAACTTCCTGTTTCTTCTCGTGCCTCTGTGACTATAAAGGTGGGCGGTAGGACAAAACCTCATGGTATGATTTTGTTTCACAGCAACTATATATACATGTCTAAAAGCAAATATATATACATGTCTAAAAGTCTCTTCTGCTCACCAAGGCTGCAAACGTCAGCCGGCTGTTTATTATCATGTTAATTATTGTGCTTTTTACCCCAGATACCATACTTTTTCTTCCATTATTGAATAACTGTTGCTTTAATTACCTTGAACAAAACTGAAAATCATTAACAAGACCTTTGTCTCAATAATTTTAGTGATTCTCATTTGCTACTTAAATCTACAACATTTTAAAAAACATTAGATATTAGATCTTTGCGTTGCTGTCTGCGATCGGGTCAAGGATCAGCCAAATTTCCACGCGCATCATCAAGCGCGGTTATTAAAGGTGCAGTATGTGAGATTGACAACTAGCGGTTGAAATGGGTACTGCAGTCTAAATTAAAAATATTGCAGTTCGTTGTTTCCCACCCCCTCCTGCTCAGACTCAACACTCACACGGGTTGCCAGATTGAGGAGCGCAATTGACAATGGGATGAGAGGAGACTTACACACTGTAAGTTGATGAGTTGATTTATTGATTAATGATGAGTTGATATCGCATTTTAATATGCTCCCTTTCATAGAAATTCTTAGATGGATGTGGAGGCTTTTTAGGTCGGGTAGTATCTGCGATCTACCATGTTCTCTGGCTACCATGGCTGCAATATGCTGTGTTTTCCGCCCACTGGCATCCCTGAGGTGTCGAAATACTATTGGGTAAATAAGCAACGTGTGGTATCGCACAGATCAAAACAAAAACAGACTTTCTGACACAGAACGCACATTTCAAAGTAAAATAACTGGCTGTAGAAGTGTTTTTCAGAGAAACAAGTTTGTGAACTATGTTTCCTAAATATCTGCAAACATATTATGGTATTTTTATGCTTTAGTACAGTCAAAAACGTACATACAGCACCTTTAAGAAAAGTGCTGAGGTAAATTTTTGTGCCATTTAGTGGTTTAATAGAGAATAAAGTAAAATGCGCCTTTTACCCCGGAGTGCCTTTAGTCCTGTTGTACCCGATCTGTCGTGGTATAGATTTATCAAAATCTCTACTGTTAAACACATTTCTACTGTCGCACAGAATAAAACCACCATACTGCCAGTACCATTTGATGAAGCCAATAAACTTGGACAAGAGTTTAAAGATTAGGCTTTATTCAGCTTTCCACCAGATTTACTTTTACTGGGCCACAGAGAAAAAGAGAAACAGCCTTTCGTTCATGACGTGTGCTGTTTTTGTTTTTTGAAGGTCTAGCATTGGTGACTTGAGCATTGATCCTCTAGAAGTTTAGTTTGACACAGTAGCAGCAGCACAAATATAGACAGATAACAGTAAAGCTAAGTGAAATTTGTGCAGAAAAGATCATTTCTATCACCATTTTAACACTTCTATTCATATGTGAAAGGAGGAAATGAGATTTAAATTGGTGGTGTATTTTCAGCATTGATCTTAAGACATTTAACTGAATCATGACGTTATTAATGTAGAAGCATTTTTATTTGTCTGTAAAAAACACTAATGTCAAATGTTTTATCATCTCTGTGTCTGAACTGTCCCCTGTTGGACTGACTGCCCTCTTTTTTCATCCTCAGATGAGATCACGCACACATACATTTATACACGTACTCACACGTACACACACACACACACACACACACACACACACACACACACACACACACACACACTCACACTCATTTCTGTTGATGACGTCTGTGAAACCACTCAGAGTTATCCTGTCATTTAGCAAAGTGTACTCTGTTATCACTGTGGCTCTGACTTGGCTAGCTTTATGTTAGACACTATTTGATCCTTTTTTTTTTCGTTTTTAGTTGTTTTTCTGCAGTTCACCTGTTTCTGGAATTGTCTTTTTGGCATATCTTTTTAGTGATAGCAAAATCCAAGCGAAAACAAATCCAAATCAAGTTTTACCACACTTTTAGTTATGCTAATGCTAATCTAGACTACAATTTAAAGTGTAACTTTATCGGTTTTCAACCCGTTTTGTGTTATTACAGTGTCGGTAGTTTATGTAAATGAACAATGTTTTGTTTTCCGTGTTACCTTGGCAGAGAAATTCACGCGTATTTGTCATCAAAAGTCCACCGGATGACGCATAACGATTTCGTGAAAACTACAGATTATCCTTCCGCATTTTTGTGTCCCCGCCCACGGACAGTCGGATCGACAGAGGGTTATTAATAGAACAGTTATTGTAAGGGTAGGTTTTTCACTGAAAATTGTATTGTAGTTTTTCTGCTCTTTAAACAGCATTATGGTAAAAATGGAACAATAGCAATAGCTTTCTTACCTTTACGCGATGGCGTTTTGCTTCAGGTGTAACTGACAGAACTACAGTTTCTTCCCCTTCCTAAAACACTGTGTTTGTGGTCATTCAGTTTGAAATGTTGACTACAAACACAGAGGATTTTCAGATTTTCCGCAGCCTTTAGCCAGTGCCTACAACGCGCTGGATCCATCACTGGAAACCAAAAGTAACTCACTCCCGCTAAACTTTTACTCTTTGAATTCTTGCACCTGGGAATAATACAAGGCGACACCATTATGACTAAAAGTATGCTGAGAAGTATTTCCTACTAAAGCATGGCGGTATTTGACTGATGTTAGCGTATTACTTGCAGACTAGTGGGAATGGCCTTGGATAGCAACATGCCTGGTGCATTATGGGATTTTAAGGCAAAAGTAGTCTTTTTTTTCTCTGTTTTCTCTTTTCATGTACCATCGATTTACATTGTTTTCTGCCTTTCTACTGTTTAGCCAGCCAAGTTTTATTGAAAGCCCATTTTGTCAGCGGTAAAGTAACCCTTTAAGTGTGGCTGATTTTCAGTGTGCAAATGTACTTCACTAGTGTTGAGAGTGTACATACTTGTAAGATATATTAGCATGTTATAAAAATTGTATGATACCACAAAGCCCTCATGCTGTAAATGATTGTAACTCATATGTACTATATACATTACTGCTCAAAAGTTTGGGATCAGAAAGTCTTTTTTTAAGATATTAATACTTTTATTCAGCAAAGATTAATTAAAGTGGTCAAAAGTAACAGCATGTTACAAGTTTTATATCATGGTTTCCAAGCAGTACAACTGTTTTCAACATTGATAATAATCAGAAATGTTTCTTGAGCAGCAAATTATATAATATTAGACTGATTTCTGAAGGATCATGTGACACTGAAGACTGGAGTAATGATGCTGAAAATTCAGCTTTGATCACAGGAATAAATTACATTTATATTTATTTTTATCACAATACTCAAATAGAAAAAAGTTCTTTTAAATTGAAATAATATTTCACAATATTACTGTTTTTACAATATTTTTGATAAATAATTTCAGCCTTGGGTTGCAGAAGAGACATATTTCACATTTACATCTAGTAAAAACTTTTTACCTTTTTTTTTTTTTTTTTTTTTTTTTAAGTACTATAATTTAATACACTCTAATCATCCCAAGTATTTTGGGATTCAGCCTATCTTCTCTTGAAGGAACATTTTTTATATACAGTAGAAGGAAAAGAAATGTGAGCTGTAGATTGAGATGCCTCGTATTATTCTCTAAAGGCTCGGCTAGTGGGATTGAGGAATGTTATTCCCATTTCATGTGTTTATCAAAAGTTTTTTTCTGACTAGTTTTGACAGCCTACAGCCAACATTCCCCCAGAGTATGGGTAACATGAGTCGAGGCACACGCAAACGCAAGTCTACACATTCTCTATATGAGAACCATCTGTTTCCTCTTCTTTTGTTCTCGTTTTCCCCCTTTTACTCCCTCTCTGTATCACTTTTTTGAACAATTTACAATTCTGTTAATTCTTGTAGGATTACAGGTTCCAGTCCAATGTAAGTTCATGTTCCAGTCCCATATGATGTTTACATAGTCTAAGAGTTATTGGGAATATGAAATTGACTTTATATTAACATATTATTTATTAAAAACAAGTGGAAAGTTGTTGTTGTTGATGTTTTTGTTGAAGTATTGCTTCAAAAAGAACTACAATGATACATTAAAGAGCATATTTGTGCAGCTTCATGTAACTAGACGTTGTTTGGCTTTTTGCATTGCCTTCCTTTCTTAATTACCGGTAAATGAGTCTGTTGTCAAATGTACAACTCTCATTTAGTTTAACATAAACTAATGGAGAGAAAGAGAGGGAGAGACATTGATCCCAGGGGGAATTTAGCGGATAATGTTATTTGATAGACACACTCGATCAGTCCTGTTTTGCATAATCAAAAAGTAAGCTATTTCTGAGAATCAGTTGAACTCTGTTGATATTTGAAATCAACCCAAACAAACACACCAATTGCTCCGCCCCCTAAATGCACAAGCACACAATCCAAGAGTAGATTTCTCTTTATCATAACAAAGCAAAATAAAGCTTTGCAAAAATAATACGAAGCTGATGAACAAACAAAGAAGAACAAAAAATGAACATATAAAAAAGTAAATAAAAGCAAGTATATAAAAGCAAGAGTTGGTTGTCAGTCGCCAGCAGCACACACTCAAAATCAATGTAACTCCCGTATGGAGCAGAAACAAGGCAACATCTGGGTCCATTTTCAGGCCTTCCCGCTTCGGTCTCTCCAGAACTGGAAAGATTTTCTAATATTAACACGGGTCCTACCTCTTGCCTGATCACAACCCTTCTTTTTCCAATGATATTCCTCTGACCATTTCTTTTTTGTAATGTCTCTCAGCCATCTCTCTTTCTACAGTCTTCAAATCTCCCTCTTGCTCACTCTCTCTCCTCCCCCATCATGGGTGGACATGCCCCTTACTGCTGATTGGCTCACTCTTTCCTCCCCCATCATGGGTGGACACGCCCCTTACTGCTGACTGGCTCACACTCTCCTCTCCCATCATGGGTGGACACGCCCCTTACTGCTGATTGGTTCACTCTCTCCTCCCCCATCATGAGTGTATATGCCCCCTACTGCTGATTGGCTCACTCTCTCCTCCCCCATCATGGGTGACACGCCCCCTGCTGCTGATTGGCTCACTCTCTCCTCCTCCATCATGAGTATATATGCCCCCTACTTCTGATTGGCTACAAGTTTTTTGTGAAGTTCAGTCCTACCCACTTTCAACAGCATTTTTCAGAAATCGCTTACTGCACCTATTTGTAACGATTATGTGTTGGTGACATAATAAGTAGGTGTGGCTCTGAGGCTTTGTCTTCTTTGACGTGGAAATCTGTTCTTATGTTCTTGGGAAAACCCCTTCTGTTTAAGCCGTTTCAGAGTAAAGACAGGGAATGTGAAATAACAGTTTTTAGTAACCTCATTTGCCTTATTTTAGATACACATCAAGATTTTAGCCCCGATTTTTACTCGCCGACAGTTTTGTGGAAATCGCCCACAAATGCATGAAATCTGAGGCAAATTGGTGCTTGTTTACATGACTTACAATCCAGTTGTGTAAATGATCAAAGACGTTATCTGAGAGAAGCGCAGATGTGTTGTTGATGCCCGTAAGATATTTAGCATGCTACATATCTGGACCTGTCAAGAGTCCAGGAGTGTGAAATGTGTTTTGACTGAATATTACATCAGCGGAGACAGCTGTCAGTCAATGAGAGAGCAACATGCAGGGCAAGGGAAAGTTCAGGGGGAGGAGTCAACAATCTGTAACCAAACATCAGCAAACATGGCTTCTGCAAGCAACCATTCTCTCCTTCATATTCTTCTTTTTTTCTTTTTCGCTGCAAATCAGTGCACAGACAACTTGGATCGCAAGCATCTTGCAGGTTATGATTTTAGTATTATGCAAGAACCCTTGTCTCACGAGTGATTTCATGTATCACTCACATGTGTTTGGTTGTGAAACCTAGTTTGTAGACCATGCAGAGTTGTCAACGGTTATTCCTATTAAAACGCTGTGTAATGTGTGATCCACTGTCGCCGATCCGTTGTGTAATGTACACACAACAACAACTAATGGTACACCAGTCATGAAGTGTCTAGTGTGAGAAGAACAGCGATCGGACGATTTTGAAAATCTTGCAAATTTCCTGCGGAATTGGGCTACTTTTACACTGTCGGCTCGGATTGTATTTTTTAGTCCGCGGGATGAAGCGAACCCGCTCTGCCCAGAAGAGGATCTCCCCTGGATGGGCTAGTTTGGGCCATGATTGGGCGTTTTTTGTATAGCAATTGGGCTGGTTTTGTTCCGCAAACCTGGCAACCCTGCTACAAGGACTAGTTTCTTAAACCATTTTCTGGGAGTGTGCTGGAAAACTCAATCCAAGAGTTAAGAATAGCACAGAGCAGATATAGACTACATGGTGAACTTGTGGCTTCTTCCCATAATTATTAAATGATTACTAGATTTGGTGTACATGAGGCATCTGGGTTGTATTTTACTCATGAGTTTATCATATATTCCTCCTCTCCTGTACCTCCATTTTCTGTCCGTTATACCAGAAATTAAAGGGTAACTTACATGGATTTATCGTTCTATTTAAGAATCTTGACTTTGCGAGAACGACATCAGAAACTTCACAGCAACTTGAGAGAAGCTAACAGTCCCTGCGTTCTGACTGGCTGCTCTGTTTGTCCACTGTCCTGTTGTCTTTTTTTCCCATCATCCCTGCTGTGTTTGCAGAGTACTCGTACTGTAAATCTCCGTGGGAAGACAGGTTCTTTGATTGCACTTGTATCGGGAGGATTTCATGGCCTTCCCTCAGGTTTTTTTTCTTTGAAACGTTTCTCCCCGAGAAGCGGGTGAGCCCTCCTAGCTTTTTGTCTGGGGCATGTTTTCCGACCTCCTTCTTTGTCTCCTGGCCCCCGTTCCACCCACCCTACTCAGGGAAGTTTTTCTTCTTGAAACTGGTACCGGCAAGTTGAGCCAAAAGCAAATAAAGAGCTTGCAGTATGTCTTCAGTGTGAGATGACACCAGCCGAGCGCTAGCACTCACCCACACATCTACTGTTCCACTCTATACTCACAGACCGACAACAAGGCTGAAGCTTACAAAAACAGCCAGGTCACATTTGACCCCAAAATCAAAAGAGACAAACATTATTTTACATAAATAAAAATGAAGCGACAATTGAAAATTACACTTCCTCACAAATTTTCACTGTAACGCAATTCTTTTTACGTTTTTTGTAATTCCATTATTGTAATAATCTCATAATTGTAAAAAATTGAGTCTCGTTACTTAGTCTTATTACTGTTATATAAATACTGTAAAACAGTTATTTTTAATTTCAATGAGCAGAAAAATGATATATTTTAATATTGTATTAATATAATACATATTTCATTAAATATTAAATAATGTAATTTTTTTTGCATTTCAGTGATGATAATTATATATATGTGTAATGTATACTGTATAATGTATATATTCTGTACATTAAAATGTAAGATAAATGTATGGTAGGAAAAAAAAAATCTACCATTTTATCATTCAATATGACCTGGAATTCATCTTAAAAGCTTTCATGGGATTCACATATATGGAATTTTTTATGTTTTGATTCAAATTAGTCTGTTTCTTGTAGCTGTAAAAAAAAAACTTTGATGTGTTTGACTTGAATCTGAAGAAAGTAGCCTACATATTTATATCACTAAACTGTTTATTTACTTGAAATGTGGGTTGCATTTCTCTGCTGGTTCCTTTAATATAAAGCTTGTAGTTGAGCTCTGGAAATCCATCCTTCCCTATTTGAACATGCCTGCTGTTGACTGGAAGGTTCCCATGGGAACAAACAAATGAGCAGACCCTCACTAGCCACCGCAGAGTGAAAAGCTAGACGATAAACTAGCAAAGAGTGTCAAAGTACGAAAAGAAGTGCGAGAAAAGAGACAGGTTTTTGATACTGAATCACTCTCTGTTGAACTGAGCAAACGTTTTTTTCAGCCTGAGTTACAGTAGGACTGGAGAACGTGACTTCTCCATATTTTATCCATATTTACTAAACTTTTCTTTTGTTTATAGCTTATTTCCAACATATTCTCATGCTGTCACGGCTTCTCAGGAAGCCTCAACCCTGAAGTGACCAATCAAGAGTCCAGTGACATCATACAGGAGGTTATAGCCAAATAGAACGTGGATTCAGATCATGTTTCGCCAGCCACTGTGTCAGGCCTATGAGACCGACCGGATTTAGTGAATGTCCCAGGAGAGGTCATTGTTTTTGTATCAGTGAGAGTCATCAGACCATTGAGGTTTTTATGATGTTTTTAAGTCACCATGATCCAGACTACTGTTGATTGGTTGGATGTTAACACAGTTGTAATTTTGCTGGGTTGGAGAAGTTTGCGATCTGTTCCCTCAAACCACATACAGAGGTGGTCCAGACAGTTCACAATGCGTCCTGATGTGTAACAAGCTAGGTTATTTGAGAAACTGTTGGAAAAGCCTAAACATATGCCTAAAACATTTGCGGTCACAGACTCATTTGATACATATTTAAGGAATAGTTCACTTAAAAATGAAAATTCTGTCATCATTTACCCACCCTCAAGTTGTTTCAAACCTGTATGAGTTTCTTTCTTTCTTAGCCATTGACTTCCATAGTATCCTTTTTTCCAACTATGGAAGTCAATGGGGTCCATCAACTGTCTGGTTATCGACATTCTTCAAAATAAATTATTTTGTGTTCAACAGAAGAAAGAAACTCATACAGGTTTGGAACAACTTGATGGTGAGTAAATGATGACAGAATTTTCATTTTGAAGTGAACTATTCCTTTAACAAACAGCGATCTGTCTTGTCTGATCATTTGTGATTGAATCACTTGAGACAAATGTTAGTAACCAGTGTAAACTATCATTGTCACAATACCCTTTTTGTCTCATGGTACAATACCAGCTTCAGAAGAATCACCAATGTAAGTAGTATAGCGGTAACTCTATTTTTGTGTTGATGTGTCATTATTTCAGGGACTGTTATATTCTAATAATTATTTTCAGTTTACACAAAATTACAGTAAATTTTGGAACATTAATATACAAAAAAATATATAAGATCTTTTTTTTATTCACTTTCACAGAAAATTGAATGGAGAATCTGTAAAGCCAAAACTGGATTTTTGAACTAGTGATGCACCGAAATTTCAGGAACTGAAAATATTTGTCGAATATCTATTTCGTGCACATAATGTGGATAAACATAATGTGGATAAACATGACGCACTTCACTATGACCAAAAAAGGATGCTAGAGTCGCAATATGTTAAATTTGTTCGGTTGAAATATTTAGAGGCGGCTCGTCGTCACTTTAGAACTTTACTTCGACTGGATTTTAAGTTCAATTAACCAAATGTAATTACTTCATTTTCAGTTTTGGTTTTTGGCTGAACGAGAACTTTTGGCGGTTTTGGCATTTCAGTGAAAAATATTTGTCGGTGCATCACTATTTTATGTCTTCAATAACGAATATGAGCATTATAAACAATCTCAAACCTTTCTGAAGTCCACCAAACTCATCTTCGGAGGTGCTTGTGCAGTTCACTTTCATGTTGTTATATTTCATATCCGCTATTTTTAATTGTTGGCAGATGCATTATAATTGTTATGTACAGATGCGTCAGACAAATGTCTGCGTATTCGCTTTATAAGATGCTGTCAAATAACTGTGCTTGCTGCACTGGACTCGAATAATACATGCAAATACTGAGCGAGTACTGCATGTGAAATCATGGTACTATCTTTTGAAAAATATGGGTACCTCCGGTATTTTGAGGCTTGGACATTGCAATACTACCGTAATACCGATAACCAAATGGGAGTCAAAGATGTGAAATGTTTTTCAAACCAAGGCAAAGCTCTCTAAGTACAATCAACATTGTACATAGTGTTACACTTAACACAATAACTGAAGAGCAGGCGAGCCACAGGCCGCAACTTCCATGACTGCTTCCACGGATAACGCAGCTTGGCTTGAATTCCCTTTGGATTGTTGTCTGCTCCACAAATGATTATACAGCCTGTTGAGTTCTGTACATCTGCTTAAACCTGCCATCTTAAATTGTGAGATAACGTTTGTGTTTATACAAGTACACGTGATTCTGTGTGTGGGTGTGGGTGTGGAGAGGATTGTTAGACATTCCTGGAAACAAGAGATAGTGAATGAATAAGAGACAAGAGGATTAAAATAACAAGAAGGATTTGTTCATTCTGATTAAAGTGATGCCTTTTTTGTTTTGCTGACAGAGGGATATTTTTGGACACCATTCTTCCACGATATGATGTGAACGGAGTTCGGCCGCCCATCGGTCAGAGGACCAGATTGAGCAAAGGAGACATCGCACAGGCACGCAAACTTTACAAGTGTCCAAGTAAGAAAATGACAGATATGTAAATATAAAAATTGTACAGAATTACAGAAGGGTAATCTGGCAGATCCTTGAAGGTGAAGCTCCTGTCTGACTCAACAAGAATAAAATATGGTGGAGATAGAAAATCTGGGTCATTGGAAACTTTAAGCACATCATGAAAACATCTCTGACTGCGAACTTCACAAGTATTCAGGTCTGGGCAGCATTGTCATGCAAATAATATATATATATATATATATATATATATATATATATATATATATATATATAATCAGTATTTTTGCCATTTAAAGTATCTAAACATCCTAAAAACTAAATAAATAGTAAAACATATATATATACACATACACACACACACACACACACACACACACACACACACACACACACACACACACACACACACCCCACACACACACACACACACACACACACACACATATTGTTTTCAGAGAATTTATCTTTAATTACTTTTTGTTCCTTATTACCCCCAATGGCAAGTAGTTTTGTTAAAGCATAAATATTACAATGTTTAGCGATGTTTATGTTTAACAAATACATTTTCAAGGAAATATTTCAAGTAAATTGGCCTTTTTTAAAGAATATTTAGATCATTTAGATGGAAAACAAGACAAAAATACTCATGAAAAACACATTTTAAGATCATTCAGTCACATTTGCCCCTATTTCATAGTATAAGGGTGGGACACTAAGTTTATGTAATCTGGAAATAACTCCACAATTGATGTGGTACGGTATCTTGGCGACAGTCTCCGTTACTCTCAGGCTCAGAAAGGCCGAGTAAACACTGGTCGAGCACAGGAAGTTTGTAATTTGTCTTCTTTCCCTGATAAAACAGAGAAGAGAACAGTTGCTTTGTAGGATACAGCAAATAAATGCAGTAAAGGACATTTTTCATGTAAACTTTGCAGAGATGTCCAAACACACACTACCAGAGAGGCAACTAGTGTATCCTCAATGCAGACCAGGGTCTATTAATTGTCTCAATTTTTTTTTTTTATTCAGTTTTATTACATTAAGGGTCATTAAAAAGTAAATCAATGAAATAAAAATGTTAATAAATAAATAACAGGAATCATGACACGGCAAAATGTGATGATTAAAATTCAAAAGGCTATGATTTAATTCAATATTTATTTAATTAAATACATTTTAAAAGTGTAATAAAGCATGTTCAAAGTAAAAAATAAACTAAAACGCAGAACTGTTCTACAGGCTTGTAGTTTCAGACCAGTTCTCAAGCAATGAATGCCTCACATTTATGCCAAGTGATTGCTGTTAATGAATTGACAGTGTTAACTTTATGGTGTTTATGTTACAATTTGTTGCGTATTTTATCTCCCTCGTCTTTTTGAATGAGCAGCTGTAAGTAAAGCATAGACATTTCAAAATAAGTTTCCTGTTAAAAGCTTTTTAAAAGTGTTTTCATAGATATTTTGGTTATAATAAACTGTATTTGGCATTTAGTTCAATGTTAACATTTGTTGGATCTCTTTATTTAATAATTTAAATAAATAGATTTTGCTTGTAATGGCAAGAGTAAGTTACTCTAAAAAAGTAATTAATTACTAGCTACTAATTGACCGTTCGCAAAGACCCGCCCCCTTTAGTTACTGTTGCTACGTCCGACACGCTCTCACGCCACACATCGCCGACAGACAGGACAGAGCAGGTTACTTTTGATATGAAACAATGTCTCAGCTTTTTTTTGTATCAGAAAAATACAATATCAGTCAACCCCTAATACAAATGTATTGATGCACACACCAATTTCAATACATACGTTATATATGCATATACAACTTGTCTTTAAAACTTAGTTACTCTGTTTGCTGATAGCAAGTCCTCACTAAATGTGTGCTGCAGCCTGTTTAATATAGTACAAAATCTATAATATGATTAATTTTGTTTGAGTTGTTTGAAATACAGTTGATTTGGATATACAGTATTAATCTTAAAGGTATTTTAAAAAGTCTTAAATTTGATTTTGAAAAATTCTTGCTAATAATAATTGACACTAGGGCTGGGCGATTTTGCCTAAAAAAAAAATCTTCGATTTTTAAAGAAAAATTCGAGTTTCGATTCGATTTTCGATTTTTTTTTTCCAATAAACTTAAAAAATGACTGCAGACATCAGATATTGTGTGAAAAGTGCAACTTTATTGCTATGACTGTCCTCAAGAGTTAAAATGCGTAGAATCCCAAAACAAAAAGTAAATGAGGCTCTGTCATTCAACAATTTCAAGCTTTAACCACTGATCTATATAGAATGACATTATATAGATCAGTGGCTTTAACCCAGGTTTAAGCAAAAGTGCAACAACTTCACAGTAGCTTAAATTTTCTGTTCAAGAAATCAGATAATTACAAATTTTGTAACATATAACATTACAATTAAAAAAATAAACTCTTCTCAGTATAGTGTGAACTGTGAATATAAAAAATGAAACATGCATGTGGCAGACATAGCCTGCTCAAAGAGTGAACAAATGTAAACTTTTATCTATAACAACAAAACACCTCGCTTTTCGACAGAATAAATTGGCAGCATGTCTGTGGCAATATAAAACGTGATCGCCTCTGTAATCGCTTTCCATCGCGCTCCGTTCTTATAAGGCACACAGTTTGTAAAGCTCTCAGGAAGTGTAATTTGCTTTTAGCAGGTGTGTTAGAGGAGCCGTTTTCGCTACGGAGCCGGCTGCACTTCTCCCATTCTTCGCGATATTTATTCCTCAGGTGCCATGTTGTTTTGATTGTGTTACGCGCTTCTTTTAGTATCTATGGTTACGCGGGGCGGGGGCCGGCTGGCTCATATCGCGCTATGGTAACGCACAAGGACGAAACGCGGAAAAGTCCGAAAAAACTATTGTGGCAAAAAAACTCGAGTTTGCAAAATAAAAATCGTTTTACACTACAAAATCGATAAATCGATTAAATCGATTTTTTGCCCAGCCCTAATTGACACCCTGTCAAACACGTTGTAGGGCTGTAATGGGCATTTTGTTTAGGTTTTATATTGAGATTTGTCTTTAGCATTGCTTTAGTGGAAAAAAAACAACAACAACCCATAAATATTCTCATCTGGGACTGTTGCTCATTTTACAAATATGGCTCTCAGTTTTTAAAGTTCTGACAGGCCTGTTGTGGAGGAGCCTGTGTTACATGACCTATCCATACAGCTGGATGATGTGGCTGTATCACATTCTGGGAAAACAAGGTGTAAGTGTTGCAGATATCTTGCACAGCATTCCTTGCCTGTGTCTGTCACTTGCTGTGGCTTTCCAGACCGTTCGGTAATGGTTCTAAACATTGAAGAAACTCCACATTTGGCCTGAACAATCTCTGCTCTTGCTACTCTAGTTTTACATGACTGACGTGCAGAGCACGTGTGGATAATATAAGGAGTGTAAACCACTAAACAATTTTTGGGGGTGTAAGTATTCATGTAATAGTCATGTAATAAGCAGGATAATGTAACCATAGGCTGCTCATTATTGCACAATAATGACTTGAAAGGGTAATCAGGACCCCAGCAAAAGCAGACTGTACATTATCCATTGCACATGTTTAGTTATATGAATATATCATGAAACTGCTGTTATTTTAACATTTAATGAAGCAATGCTGGTTTGCCATGTGTATTTCCACAGTGAGCGTTTAATTACACATTTAATAAAGTACGCTGTCCGTGGTTTCATTTTAATTGCACACATCACCGTATAAGTGAAAATCTTTTAATTCGAATTTTGCACCACTTTTGTTTCCTTCTCTTGCTCTCTGTAATATTACAAGCAGATGTGCTTCATAACATGTAAGTGCTCAAGGCGCACACTGTGAAAGACAATCCAGACTTTTTCGTGGTCTTTTGTCTTTGTTGTGTTCTGTGACGCACAACAATGTTTTATATACAAGGAGCGTACTGTCTTTGTGGGCCGTTGTGTAACTAATCAAATAATCTTGTTTTTGTGTATTGAACTGTTCGACTCCTTTTGAACATTGACAGCTAATGACATTTCTTTCTTTCTCTCTCTCTCTTTTTCTTTCTTAGGATGTGGAGACAGTTTGCAGGAGAGTAGTGGGAACTTCTCTTCTCCTGGTTTTCCGAATGGTTATTCAGCATATATGCACTGCATATGGAGAATTTCTGTCACACCAGGAGAAAAGGTGAAGACACCAGAAGCTCTGATGATTCGCTGATGATTAGTTGTTGTGAGAAATGTTTTTAGGCATTAGGATTGTTTATGGAATAAACAATGATATTGGTCCCACATAGAGTTGGGAAGTCAAGATCATTTTGGTTACTCTGTTTGTTCGAACCGTTCTTTTCAATGAGCGAGTTCAAAAAACTGATTCACTGATTCGTAACTTCTTCACACACCATTTTCAACTACTTTTCACATACATTATCACATTTAACAGTTTTTTATTTAAAGTCCCCTTGTAGTCAATAATTGTATCCCTTAAAACTCATCTTTGATCACCAAAATGACATTTAAAATAGCTTGAATGTAACTCTACACCCTTGCCTCATTTAGTATACGCGGTTCTATGAATATGCAAATTAGCCCCGCCTCCACTCACTCACTCCAGCTCAGAGATCCACTCGTTGACAATCACATGTTGACCTGATTGGTTACAAGGTAGTTTGTGACGTCAGAAACAAAATAGTTTTAAGGAGAAAATACTCATCAATGGTGTTGACTTATGAATTTGCACATAGACATATAAACAACATTAAAAACTTGATTTTCACCACAGAGGGAATTTAAAAGAATTTTAAGAGGCCCGACTAAAGAAAATATTCTGTCAAGTATGGTTATTTACATTTCTCACCATGTAGTATTACTCCAAAACAAATGTCTTGCTCAGAGTAGAGTAATTTACACTCTACAGAATGCTTCGATTGAATCATTAAAAAGAACCAGATCAAAAGAATGACTTCTTTATGAATCTGACTTAACTACCTCCACACAGTTTGACTTAACAATTAAAATGAGGTACATTTCAGAATTACGAAGCCTAGTAATAGACGATCAGCCTCCTTGCTTCTAATTCCACAAATTGCTTGTAATCGTTACACTTGTACAGATTTAATCTTGCTCTAGTAACAATTGACCATTTTTGTTTTATTTCCCAAGATCATTCTGAACTTTACATCTATGGATTTATACCGGAGCCATTTATGCTGGTATGATCATGTGGAAATCAGAGATGGATATTGGAGGAAAGCACCATTGAAAGGTTTGAGATGAACCACTGACATTTCAGAAGAGGAATATGAAACAAGTAATAGTGAAGCTTGATCATTAAAGTTGAATAATTTGCTTGTACCTCTGTATGCAGGTCGATTTTGTGGGGATAAATTACCCGAGCCGATCGTCTCTACAGACAGTCGCCTGTGGATTGAGTTTCGCAGTAGCAGCAACTGGGTGGGAAAGGGCTTCTCTGTGGTTTATGAAGGTACCAGCAATCAACCAAATCAACAACTATTAAATAGTCTAAAATATGTACTATTGTGCATAGAATAAATTATAAAGAGAAACTATTGTACTTGTTTATAGTACAGCTTAAGTGCCACCATTCCAATTGAAAAAACATTCCTGGTGATGCCAAAGTACACACTTTATAATGTGTATTAAGACATGACATGTCAAAAATTGTGCCTTGAGCTCATACTATTGACATTTTCATGTAAACATTCATATATTTAATAATTTGCTGTGGCAGTAGCCTTGCGTTTCTCATACATTTTTCTAAAATCAAAAGAGTTTTGGGCAAAATTAGCTCAAGGCTGCAATTTCATGGTCACTGACTAGGGCGAGTCCAGAGTGCTCAGAATAACCTGTCAACAGAAAACATTGTCAAATTCATTTATAATAAGAGTTTGCCCCACAGACCTAAATCCATCCGTAACTGATATACTGAGAGTTTCCATTATGCTGGGTACACACAAAAGATAATCGAGCTGATTTTGGGCAGATTTCCCCCCTTCCGACAATCCTAGCTATGTCCCGATTATCTTAATGATTTTACAGATTATTTTATCAGATTTTCCCTTGGTTTGAGGTGTGTTAAGAGTGTCTGAACCGGCTCGGAAGAACGTCGAAGCTGCCCCGATCGCGTATCCAAAATCCTGATGTGTGGGGGGAACCCCGAGGACAAACGTGCGCACGCTCTGGAGATTATCACGTGAAACGAAACAATATCCAGTCAGAAAGCGAGATGATGGAGGACGGAAGTATAACAAACGCAGTCATGGCGCAGCACAAAGTGAAATTGATGTGGACAGCAGAGATGGAGGGATGGAAAAAAAAAACTTTTCTTTTTTTTTCCGTGAATTTTCTTTGAAAATCATTCCAACACTATCATCGCAATTTCTTCCTGCATATCGTCCGCCATGCTTATTCTGAAGTCTCCCGAGATTTTGCAAGATTTCCTGTGTTCACAGTCGAGACTCTGGTTGAAAATCTGTTCGTGTGTGGTGTGCTGTCTTTGTCACATCATGGCACACACACTGTAGGAGCAAAACGGTTAAATCTAGGATTTTTTGTCCTCATGTTTGTGGTCTATCACATTTTGAAAATCTTATAAGATGTAAAAAATCTTTTGGTGTGTACCCAGCAGTAGGAAAATGCCTAACAATATCGTTTTCCTGTAGTTTTTGTTGTGAAAGAAGGGACTTTCTTGCTTTACTGTCATGTTTGCAGGCTCACCGTCCCTCTGGTACTTATAGGTCTATATTACAAAAAAAAGAAATGATGATGGTGATTGTTAACAATGAAGTGAACACTGTTGTCTTTTATCTTGCAGCTATTTGCGGTGGGGAGGTGAAGAAAGACAATGGTCAAATTCAGTCCCCGAACTACCCAGATGACTACAGACCTAACAAAGTGTGTGTGTGGAAAGTCACTGTGTCTCAGGGATACCACGTAGGCCTTACCTTCCAGTCTTTTGAGGTATGATTGGAAAAAAAGTTCTTATTATTGCATAATAAGCTTGTAATTATTTGTTTATACTAGGGCTGTCAACACGTTAATGTAAAATCCTTAACGCAATCAAATAAAATAAATAAAATAAATCTCTGAAGCACGTGATATTGCGTCATTAGTGTAATTTACATCACGCAGTTTAGATGATCTTAGAAGTCGGGAGTTTATCAAACTGAGCATCTACAATGGCGCAAGCACCTGTAACTTTGGGGGGTGGACATTTCTATTCTAACCCTTAAATCCGAACTCTGTCATATTCTGTTAATCGCGATCAATCGCACAAAAAATTGTGGTTAATTATGATTTAAAAATTGCAATCTATTGACAGCCCTAGTTTACCATGTTTTAATGTTAGATTGTGTCCTAAACAAGAAATAAACATAATAGGATTGGAAAAAATAGGGTTGCGACTCAATAATTAATAATTAAATATAGGCCCTGATATACTTCAAGCGAAAGCGAAGAACTAACTTATGTGACGTCAATTCGAATAAAATCCGTCCGAAACGAACTTCGTTTTAGGAATTCGAAACAGCTTGCTAAAGCAAACTTTTTGGAAAAGTTCGCTCCAGCTGGTAAACACCTTTGTACTACCGTTGGTCCGTGGCGATTACGTAATAGTTAAGTGTGCGCTGAGGCTCCGCCTTTCTTCACGTGAAAATCTTTTCTCTTTTCTGGTTCATTTGGCCTGATCAGTCGGTCGCGGTCAGACATCCGTGAAAACACACTGGAGAACTGCTTTATAGTAGAAAATGAAGTTGTAGTTCTGATGAAATGAGACAATGACACTGTATAACGCAGATATACGAAAGAATGACGAAAGGCTGTAAGGAAAGCGTTTGCGCAAAGCCCTTTTTTGGGCGTGTTTTATGCTAATGACTAACCTTGTGCTCGCGGCCACTCATTCATTATTACTAATTCACTAATATCAGAACAATGTTAAGAACAAATTCATGTGCGTATAAGCGTGTTGTGAATTAGGCTGAGATTTTTCGTGAGAAGATCTCCTGTGCGTACAATTACGGCATAATCCACGCAATTATTAGTTAATGAGACCCATTGACTTTAATGGGAAGTCCATCACATCATCATACCATTTTTTTTATTTGTTTTTAAACTGAATGTAGTTGCTACTTGCTAGGTGCTTTTAAATTATTTTTAATTTAGTGTCATTTGTCTTGCTGATTCTGATATGTCATGTCATGGTTCTGAGTTTAGTTTCGATTGTCTCTAACCAGCTGGTGTAAATAAACTCAAACTCCCCATGATCTTTGAAATAGAAACAGTGATGTTGTAGATCTGTCCATTTAAATGAAAACGGGAAAAACATTCAATTTTGTTTCTGCTTCATTCTTTTCTTAAGATATTCTTGACTTTGATGAAAAGGTTGGTTACAGTTGCAGCTGGTTGCCATCAAATGTAAATGGCACGTCTTGCTTTGAAAGAAAAGAAATACATGTTAGGTCTTTCAGGTTTAAATTTAGTTTTTCCATTCCCTTTTCTCCATTATCTTTTGTCTTTCCAATCCAAGATTGAGAGGCATGATAACTGCGCGTACGACTACCTGGAGGTTCGAGATGGGAACTCAGAAAGCAGCCCGCTGTTGGGCAGATTCTGTGGTTATGACAAACCTGATGATATTAAATCCAGTTCCAACCAGCTCTGGATGAAATTTGTGTCTGACGGTTCTGTCAACAAGGCTGGATTTGCTGCTAATTTCTTCAAAGGTGAGGTTTGACGTTTGTTGTTCTCTATTGATGGAAATTTCTGAGCTTTGATGACTGGCTTTAAAGCTCGGAATTTTACTTCAATTTATAGCTTGAAACTTTACATTCTAGCTAGTATTTAATCTTTATTTATTTTCAGTGAAATTCAGTAATGCACATACAACTTTTGGCCAATCACCAATATGATGCAAAAAGAAAAAAAAGAAGCCCTGGCCTGCTATTATCCGTTTCCAGTTTTGACTTAATCATAATAATGCTAATGCTACAATATTAGCATTGAATATCTCCTCAGATGTTAGCATCACTCCTTTAAGATACAGTAACTCATTAAGTTCTGCTGCTTTTCTTGCTGCAGAAATGGACGAGTGTTCCAGACCCGACAACGGTCGCTGTGAGCAACGCTGTGTCAACACGCTCGGCAGTTACAAGTGTGCCTGTGACCCTGGTTACGAACTGGCAGCGGACAAACGGAGTTGCGAGGGTCAGTATGTGAACAGTGCTTTGCTGGTTACAGGCCAGTGCCATATTTAAAATGTTAATGGCGCCATTATATGGTAGCATCGAGGCGAAGCTGTACAAACACCCTGTGTGTGGTTATAAAGATTCATTCTAAAATTGATTTAGGGCAATGACATCACTTTTTTTACAGGTTTGTAAGAAAAATGCGTAAGAAGTTCTCAAATATTTACTTAAGAACATCTTGGTGTTTTCTGATTGTATGGCAGTCCTTGCCCAAGACTCACTGATCAACGCAAAGGCTGTCTTTTTGCGCTGCATTCAGATTAGCATAATAATACTAATCCAGCTGAAAATTTTCATAATTATTCAATTTAAAATGAGGTCCCTGTTTTCACTCATTTTCATAGAGTTGTCATTGAGTTTCAAATTCAGCAAAAAGTCACGTCACGGATAATTATGACCGATCATTCAGAGTATTAGCGCAGATTCCTAAAAAAAGTTAAATGTATTATACTGTATATAGCTATTGCACTTTATTTTACAGTATGTGTACATACAGTGTACTTACCTAAGAAAATAGTGGTTAATATAAGGTAACTACATGGGTTAAAGGTAGGTTCAGGGTTATTGCACAGTTATTCTAATAACTTTAATAAGTACATAGTATGTACATGCTGAACAGGACTGTAAAATAAAGTGCTAGAGTTATATTATAATGTTTAATACTTGAAACAACCCAAATTAATTAATTTTAACTTATTTACAGAGATTTTTAAGAACATTCTACTCAGGAATTAAAATTCTTCTTAAGTTTTGTTATAACAACAACCTTACAAAAAAAAAAAAAGATAACAACATTCTTATAAGGTACACCATCGCTGTGTCCGAAATCATGCTTTCTGAGTAGGTACTATATTTAAATTTTTATATCACACTGTTAAAAAAAGTACGCTCTATATAGTATGAAATTTGGGTAGTATGAATGTAATCTGGACGTACTACATCCGCCATGTTCCAAAATAAGTGTTTATATTCAGACTATTTTAGACTGGGCGGGACGGCAACTGCTGTGGAGTATCCCAGTACCGGTGTGACTCGTCGTAGACATAAACAGAGAAAAGTTGCTCTGGGTGCAATGTTCTTCTGCAAGACAAATGCAGTTTTGTTTATTAGCAGCAAGAGTGCCAAAAGTTAGATAGTGTACCTTTAAGTGTTTTTGGGAATACAAAATATTCTTAACTTAATTTTTAAGTTAGGAAATGAGAAAATAATAGTAGTTTAATCTTAATCATGTTTGGTGAATTTGGCCCCAGGATCCAAGGGAGAACTTTTAAAGATGTAATTTCTGCGCCACTAATGTCACCACTTGGAATTGTAAAAAGTATATTTGTAAATGGGTTCCAAGAACACTCCCCTTGCCTTCTTTTGGTCAAACAAACAGATAGCCCCGCCCCAAACCTACACCATTGTTTGACCCAATTTTGCTGTGCTGGTCAGGCGTCTTGAACAGAACAATTCAATAGTTTGAATAGCATGAATACACTTTTGGGGTAATCAACCTACAAAAGGCTTATTTATGCATATTAATCTGTGATAAGAGAAGTATTTACTATTATTAATTTTTGTGACGAGCTCCACAAACTTCATGTAAAGGAAACAAAAGCACAATGTTGTGTTTTTATTGTGTGTATACAATGTCTTACTCTTATCTGTATAACCATAAATGAGTATTTTAAGTTGTTTCCACTGTTATATTGAAACAAAATCATTCGGCAGTGTGCCGCTCTGTGTCGTGGAAGTCTCACAACAGTCCAGTGATGAAATATGCGTGTCCTGGAAATGGGAAGCCTCAGGTGCCGCTTCACTCGCTGTCTCTTTGTGGAAAGGTGAAGAAGGCTCAGATGTAGATGGCACTTTTTCTCCTTCTCACTCATCTTTGCATCTCGTGAACTTTGTGCATCCGCCATCGTCACCGCATGTTAATAAACTCTCACGCGCAAAGAAAATGACAGCGTAGACTAAGCGCAACACATTAATCTAACTAACCAATAAGTTTGAAAACAGACGTTGCATTTTACCGTGCATCTATTTATTAGAGTAACAAATCAACAACTTATTTTTTTAATTTATTTAAAAAAGATAAATTAAGAAGAGCCAGGACATTTTTTTAAGTAAGTCCGATTGTATTTGTCTGAAAGAAGAATGTCATATACACCCATTATGGCTTGAGGCTGAGTAAATCATGGGCTAATTTTAATTTTTGGGTGAACTATCCCTTTAAGGCTAACATATTTATACTAAAAGCTAAAAAAAAACGTAAAAGTTTGATTTCAGGGGGTCTTTAAGAAACTTCGATGGCACAAGAATTACCTTTAAGCATCTGGCAGCAGTGTCCTAACTCTGCCTCTAGTGGACAGTCTGTGCTACTGCATCCTCTTAATTACTACTCCTGCTTGCCTGTTGACACAACGCCGACATCTGTTTTGTGCTATTGGCTTAGGGCTGCCAGCAAGTTATGAGCACCTTCCTCACATCGACAGCAGGCTTGCCTGGCTTTCTTTACCCTCCTCCGCACGACACTTACAAAAGGGCTGCTCTGTGTTTCTGAGTGGCTTCAAATAACCGTGGAGTTTGGATCATATTCTTCTTGAACAAAGCACAGAAACAAACAGTTTGGGTTAAAGGTCAAAGCATTCTTAGGTAAATTGTTGTCTAACAACTAATGCCTCGTGTTATGTATCGTCGGCTGATATCTGTATACGCGAGGCAGTTGCTAGGACAGCACGTACCCTGCAGCTGCTATATTGAGCAAAAATCTGTTTGTTCAGACATGCACTGAGATGACTCAATAGCTCAATCGTGACAGCCTGGAGCGATCGGAAAATGATTCTCCATTAGATAAAAGAAAGACTGGCCGAGCGCACCTTCCCGGTGGCTATCAAATCAGTAGTAAATCCAACATTATCATAATGACTGCGCCGCTCTTTCTCCCAGAACAGGCAATGTAGAAAAGATTTACTGCACGACAGTCCTGTGGGAATAGAGACAGATAGAGCTTAAATGTACACAAAGCTCAAACTTCAAGGGCTGTCCAAAGGCTTCTAAACGGCATGATGGTAGCCATGGAAACATCTCTCCCCGAGCGCATGTGTTCAGTGGAAATCGCTGTAGGGGATCCGTTCCTTCATTTGGATCGTACCGCATTAAACTAAACTACTCTGTCTTTCTGCTTCGTGTTTTGATGAGATATGAACCCTGGGGTTGTTCTCTGTGTATTTTAATTTAAACAGGACTGCTCTTGTTATTTTATGTGTACCCTCCGCCTGTTTAGACAAACCTCAAGCTGTTCAGCTTGATAAATTGAAAGTTTAAGAGTGCTTCGAATCTAGGTGTGTGGTGCATGAAATATATAAGCATACTTATAGTTTCCAAAGAGTTGTTTGGTGTTTTCTCTTTTTTTAAGGGGCTGTGTTGTACATTTGTGCATTTTTTTTCTTTTTTTGTTATGTTAGTCAAGTGCTGAATTAAACCTGAATAATCCAAGTCATTTTTGTTAATTGACCTATAGACTTCTATACAAACAATGCAGGACATGTGTGAGAGAGATAAATGTACTACTATTATAATATGTAAATACTGATTTACATTAGTTGGAAAGCCTATTTGCCATTACGCTGGATGATAAAACATTTTCAAATGCCAGTAAGCTTTTGAAGCACTCAATTTGACCGGGTTCGAGTGATACAATGTAATTTACTCTACAGAGTTTATTCAGTCTGCTAAATACGGTATAATGAACTGTCTAACAGGCTAGTATAAAATTCCTTAAGTAGCGACTAGTTTATTTTTCTTTAATAAGACTATGCCAACATTAAATGCATTTTGGATTTGGCAGGTTTGATCAGGATGATCTTATCCAGTATGTGTCTTGATGAGGTCTTGGCTGGCGTAGCTGTATTTAACAACTTTTGATGAGGTCCACACTGATTCCTTTGCTCCGTCCAGTTGTCATCAGAGGAGAAATCCCTCTTTACGATTGTGTTGGTTGGTTATTTTCCCTACTCTAGCTAGAACATGACTGCTGTACAAATGGATTTTTAAACACCAGTCTTATTGAAATATGAAAAATAATACAGACTACTTGCGTCTTGCAGGACGCGGGACAAAGCTTCCAATTTCAGGACTGTTCCTCAAAATGCAGAACAGGTGGTCACCCTAATTAAAGAGGTCATGAGATAAGAAATCAAACTTGCCTTGATCTGCTGACATATAAGAGGTCTTTGAACCATTGACACATCCTGCAAGTTTTAGAGATTAAAAAGTCCCTTTTCCCTATACTAGATGTGAGCATTGAATCGCGTCAGAAGCAAATAAACCCATTATAATCACTGACGCTGTCTACACTGGATACATTATAAAGATGGGCGTTCAGTTTCTGACATGCTCAACACACTTGAGTCTGTCGACAACAGGACAAATGGAAGAGTGAAAGAACGTTTGCTTTGACACATCCAGTTTTCAACAGCTCGTTTGTGTCTCTGACTTCAGAAGGATCCCAGCGTCGGAAACAAGTGGATAGTTTATTTTAACGGCGTCCCGGATCTCGTCAGAGGATTACATTTTTGTTCGTAGCATTTTTTTGTAAACTAGGCACAGTGTAAAGGAGAGTTTTTGTAAATCACAAAACATAATTTGAAAAATGTCAATGGTGTTCAGTGTTGTTTGGATGTTTGGATGCCAGAATTAAATTTTTTGGGTGAACTGTTCATTTAAATATATAAACCGTGGTAGAGTGGAAAAAGTGTGTGTGTGTGTGTGTGTGTGTGTGTGTGTGGGGAGGGGTTGAGTCAACTTGTTGATGCATCATGACTCTGTCTTAAAGATGTTTTTCTGTTGTCTTTTTCTCTAGCTGCCTGTGGGGGTTTCATCACCAAGCTGAATGGGTCCATCACCAGTCCAGGCTGGCCCAAGGAGTATCCGCCCAACAAGAACTGCATCTGGCAGCTGGTGGCGCCCACGCAGTACCGCATCACCCTGCTCTTCGACGTGTTCGAGACTGAGGGGAACGATGTGAGCACTAGGTTTTTGCCTCTGAGTGGGGTGGGTTTGTCTGGTTCATTTCAGCTCGATAGTGTGAATCACCACAGGGCTTTTGGGACTGACTTCTCCAAATTGCCTTCATGTTTTCTCACTTTTTCATTGCTGATAGCTTAAGGCAATTTTGCCTGGTGCAGCTCACATGACGAATACACTCATGATTTTCTGTTAAGTTGAAGGGTAGTTTGCTGGTGACGTGTGTTTATTAAAAAGCCTCAGGAAGTTTATAACAGAGCTATTCTGTTACCATAATGGTAACCATATCAGTTACCTTATGGCTTCCAGCCTGTCTTTATATTATTATATTATATATCTCATATTTTAATAGATGCCACTAACATTGCTTTAATATAACAGCAACATCATTAAATGAGTGCTAAATAAAATAGGTTTTTTTTTTAAGAAAACGAGGCAGTTGGCTCAGGCTGGGTTTTTTAAATAGCTATTAGTCTGTTGAAAAAGACGACGCACTAAAACGTGTTTAAATTAGCTGCAAGTTTTCCTGAGCATTTTATAGCTTCAAATTAATAGCCTAGAATATAATTGCTGGGTAAATTAAAGCTGGGAATATTTTGGGTCCACACAGGTTTCGCTCTATCGACTAAATCAGTGACATGTTGTCAATTACCACAGAAAATAATTACGACCACAAAAACAAATCTGTTTACAATAATGGGCATACATTGAAAGTCTATAGGGCAAGAGACTGCAGATAGTTACATAATGTTAATTTCTGGTATACTTCTACAGTTTAGTACAAAGTACTGTTTACATGGAGCAAACTCTTACTCCATCCACAGGAATTACGTTGATAACATTTAACCAGATGTTCACCCGCCATTAAAAGGATGATTTACATGCTCAAAAACACGTTTTGTTTGTAAGAATGAGCACAAGTGCTTCTAAAATGCGAGCTGAACGTTTCTGCTTTTAAAACCCTCGGGAATGTTTTGCCACGTAGACGTCCATTGTGAGTGCATTACTCTGAATGTGGTTTTTGTTTGTTTTGTGGATATTGTCTGTAGTAATGCTGTCAGTAGAACTTAACTGGAACATTCATTCATTGTTCTGGCACTCGTTTAATAGTGAAAGGTGTGAATTGTCTCAGCTGTATCGATTGCCAAAAACAACATTTGTTCCAGAAACGACTGTACAGCTTGTGAACCATTACTGTCAAAATGTGCTGTGAACCACAATGAAAAGCTGTGATCATCAATGAATTATTTGGAGCATTTTGAGCAACTTAAATGGAGGATCCATCCAGTTTCTTACAAAACAAACATGTCCCACTCCTTTTCTCTCTCGATTTTTGATTTATACGTATACCAATTTACATTTATCAAACACTTTTATTCAAAATGACTAATAATACATGCAGATGTGATTAATAAAAAGCAGAAAATAATGCAATAAATGCCACTATTATATTACCCTGCTGAAAAGACAAGTGTTTTAGATAACCTTGATCAAGAAGGATCTTTCTCAAGACATGTGGTTGACCAGCAATGTTTTAAAGGTGAACTGCAGGCTGCTGTATGACTCCGGTTTGCTTTCTCCTATGCAGGTGTGCAAGTATGACTTTGTTGAGGTGAGGAGCGGACTCTCTGCCGACTCCAGACTGCATGGGAAATTCTGCGGAGCTGAGAAACCGGAGGCCATCACCTCTCAGTACAACAACATGCGCATTGAGTTTAAATCCGACAACACTGTCTCCAAGAAGGGCTTCAAGGCCCAGTTCTTCTCAGGTGAGTGCGTGCTATTAATTAAAAAAAACAAAACGTCAAACAAAACATGGCATGTCCTGAAAAATTGTTTTTTTTGTTTTTTTGATGTTATGTGTGATGTATTATATTAGAATGATTTCTGAAGGATCATGTGACACTAAAGACTGGAGTAATCATGCTGAAAATTCAGCTTTGCCATCAGAGAATTAAATTACATTTTAAACTAGAAAAAAGTTGTTTTAAATTGAAAGGATATTTCACAATATTACATTTTCTAACTGTATTTTTGATCAAATATATGCCTTGGTGACAATAAGAGACTTCTTTCAAACTTTTGACAGGTAGTATATATATTTATACAGGGCTTGACATTAACATTCGCCAAATGCGGGGGGATTTTAGCATTGGCGTATAACGCAGTCACTCCTACTAGCCACTTTGGCGGGTTGAATTTTATATATAATATTCGCATTTTTCAATTTTAGTCTTTTAAAAAGGCATCTGAAATAATAAACTAAGTGCAATGTAGTGTTGTCAAAAATATCTATTCTTCGAGACATATCGATACTGAAATATCTAAAACGCTTTCTATACTCATTAGATACACGATACCAGCTGTGCTTTCTCACTCTCTCATCTCTCCGACAGCGAGTTACACACAAACCCGCCTCCCCTCACTCATTCGTTTCATTTGCTGAATATTGTTGGGGTTGCAGGGCTTGAATTTCGGCGTGGGGTTGTGCGTATTGTGCAAATTTGACCCATTCCTGTAGATTTTTTGCTCACACCCAAAGTGTGCGCACATAAAGCCGCCTCTCAGCACTACATTGAGTTCTTTTTTGCTGCTTATTGCACTTAAACAGTCAAATACACACAAAATAATGTCTTGGTCTTGCCGAGTATTCACGTAAACACAGTCAGTTACAGTATGTTATAAGCGAACATAAACAGTTGAGAAAGAAAACGCATGTGTAACAGTATAAAGGATCCGTGCGTTAGGTCTTAAAGTGACAGCAGCCTAATAAACCTGCTGCCAAATTATGAGATAATATTAAAAAATATCTACATGGCAGTTTTTCCCCATGGTATCGATGTCAAAATTGTGGCCAGTGAAAATGCTGAGTGGCTTGTAACTTTGGAAAACCACTAGCCACAGTGCTGAGCAAAAAAGTTAATGTCATGCCCTGTGTCTATATAAAAGTGTGTACAACCCCTGGCAAAAAGTATGGAATCACCCCTCTCAGAAGATGTTCATTCAAATGTTTAATTGTGTAGAAAAAAAAACAAGCACATATATGCCACAAAACTATTTTCACTGAACAATCCAAACTTCTGGCTGTATAAAAAACTTTAAAAAAAAAATAAAAAAAAAATAACTATAGTCAATTACAACTGTTTTTACAGATCACACAGAGGAAAAAAATATGGGGAACATTTGAATGAACATCTTCTGAGAGGGGTGATTCCATACTATTTGCCAGGGGTTGTATATATAGCAAAGAATTGCTGGCCTTAGTAGCACTGTCAAAAAGTGCAGTGTAGAATTATCTTGATTTATTGTCTCTTTTTATTTATTATAGAGGGGAATTTAAACACTCTGGGTTTGAGATAATAATATTCTGACAAATTTAACAATTCAACATTTTAAAATTGTGAATTTTTTTTTTTAAAGAAACACAATAAAAAGTGTAATTCTATTATAATCTGTCCTGTTAAAGTACAATAAAGTCTTTATTAAAATATATATCTTCTTTTTTTTTTACATTCTAGGGAAAAAAAAAGTGAGTGTGTTTTGTTGAGATTTGGTGCTTTGTTTTCTCAGATAAAGACGAATGCTCTAAGGAGAACGGCGGGTGTCAGCATGAATGTGTGAACACTTTTGGCAGCTACAGTTGTCAGTGCAGAAGTGGCTTTGTACTTCATGAGAATAAACATGACTGCAAGGAAGGTGAGAAAAGCACACACACACACACACACACACACACACTTATTTTATATGTGGATACACAGAGAGGCAGTGTTGCTTTGAAGCAATAAGCCATGAGTGGCCACGTACGTAAACTTCCTCAAAATCATAGCATATTGTTTTATAAAATAGTAGCAACAACTATATGATAAAATAAGCCAAGTTCAATACTTACCCTCATGTTGTTCCAAACCTGTATGACATTTATCTTCTGTGGAACACAAAGAAGATATTTTGAAGAATGCTCATGCTTTTCTTCTTTATACAATGACAGCTACACAGTATCAAGTGCTAAAAAGGATAAATAAGCACCATAAAACAACCATAATCATGTTCAATATGCTTCTTCGGAAGAGATACCATAGCTTTGTGAGGAACAGACTGAAATGTAGAATCGTCCTCTGTGTTAGCTTTCAAGTCTTGTTCTTTATTCCACATAATCAAAATTGCAGCACATTTGATTATGATGCACACGAGATCCATCACGAGGGGAGTAAATTTAAGCAACACGAGGCGAGTAAATGTGCACAGGATTGTCATTCTTCTACAACTATCCCTGTACTTTCAATATATTAATATCCAATCAGAGCTGAAACTGTCTATTTTATAGTGAAGGATAAGCCACGACCCTAGATTAGGGTTGGAAATTGGTTTTGACAAGTATTTCACTAAATCTAGCAGAATTACATGCTGGATGCCTGGAGGATCTCTGTGTTTTCTCTATGAGAAATGAACAGCAGTCTGGTTGTTTTAGATTCCCTATTAGCACAAGAATGCTCAGAAACCTTCACCATTGATTTAAGCTCACTGGCACTAACTAGCGTCTGAATATTTTTAGAGAACGCCTTCCTCTTGCGGGCATAAATAGAAAGAGTAGCAGTGCTTGGGAGAAAATAAATAAAATGGTGGAGAAAAGGTGTTTGAGAAGGTTATGAAATGCAATGCCGAAAACAACAACGATTCTCAGTGTTTGAAGTTTGAATGTGGCTCATATGATGAGCAAGAGGATGAGACTGCTTGTGTGTGTACTCGAAGTTGGACATCACGTGTTATTGGTATCTCTTGCAGCCGGTTGTGATCACGTTGTGAACAGCGTGAGTGGGACCATCACCAGCCCTAACTGGCCAGATAAATACCCCAGTAAAAAGGACTGCACCTGGGCCCTGTCCACCACTCCAGGACATCGGATCAAAATAGTATGTACAATCTCTCTCCATCCATATTTACAATGGTTGGGGAATGTACAATGGTGTACAACCCATTACCATGTGATGTAACCAAACAGAATAGTTAAACGGTATGGAGAATTGGCTTAAGACACACTCAAAGACACAGATCATAATCAGAGTCGACAAAAAAGAGACACCATGGCAGGTGTCGATTTAAAAGTATTCCCATTTTCCTACCATATTTGTAAATGAAATTCGTTCTTTGAGCCACCAAGAACCGCTTAAGTTAACTGTCAACTCTTGTGGATCTGCTCACCCAAATCCCTCCGTAACTGGAGTAAATTTGGCAAATAAATAACTTACGGACAGTTACATAATCCCAATTATTTTTAATGTTAGCATGTAAATATTAATTAGCCAGTCACTGAAATCATTTTCTCTGAAATGGCTTGGGTATGCAGAGCTTTGGCATCTTATATGGACTGTATGCCCCTGAATCTCAAAAACACATTCTGTGTTCACGCAATGTATTTTTGCATATATACTGTATGTATATATATATTATTATTTTTTTTTTTTATTTTTTTTTTATTTTTTTTTTTATTATTTTTTTTTTACATGCACGTTTGTGAATATCATGTCTCACGTCTTTTGCCAGTTAAAAATTTCAAAAAAAGTTTTACCTTTGAAAACCATCTCTTGACCTAGACGTTATTTTTCAATCCACTGCCTTGCATTTCGCCTTTTAAAACTGTGTAAATGATCCTATAGGGGTTGTTTGCACAGATTCTACTGTGCTGCTTTTCCATTGGTTTTTATGTAAACATGGCGCTCCATTACATCGGAAGTCTTGTATCAAGAAGCTATATAATTCTTGAAAATTTCCCCGTTCAAACTTTGACTTGAGCCGCTTGTTTCAGGCTTTCAATGAAATCGACATGGAGCCTCATCTGGAATGTACTTATGACCACATTGAGATTTATGATGGGCGGGATGGGAAAGCGCCAAGCCTCGGACGCTACTGCGGCACCAAGAAACCTCAGCCAATCATATCCACCGGAAACAAGATGTTCATCAGCTTCCACTCTGATAACTCCGTGCAGAAGAAAGGCTTTGAGGCTTCCCATACTGCAGGTGAGCTCACATCTATCTAAATTTTTTTTTTTTTTCTTTTTTTTCTTTTTATTTTTTTATTATACATAAGGTAAACACATAGCACAACAACAGGACACAAAAACAACAATAAAACAGCAGTAATAACATCAATGAAAAAAAAAACAACAAAAAAAAAAAAAAAAAAAAAAAAAAAAAAAAAAAAACAGCAACGACAAATAATGATAGTAATATGTAGAAGTATTAAATAGTATTTAAATAGTAATAGCATGTATAATAATAATGATAATAATATTTTATGGTGACAGTAACAGTAATATCAGTGATAACAATGACAGTAATAATACAATAATGATACTACGGATGGTGATAAGTTGTGTTAACGGCAATTGTAATATTAATAATAATAATAATAATATATAACATTGATAATAGTGATAATAACAATAACAGTATTGGTACTCATACTAACACAAAAAAAAAAAAGTGATGATATTGATGAGATCAATAATAACAATAATAATAATAACAACAACATTTATATCAATGATAAAAGCAACAGTGATAACAGTAATAATAGTAATACTAAATATGGCGATGATGATATTTTGTATTGAAAGTACAATTGCAATAGTTATATCAATAATAATATAATAACAACAATAGTAATAATAATAATAACAACAATAGTAATAATAAAAAATAAAATTAAAAAAAAGTATAATAATAATAATGCTAAAGATGGCGATTATGATAACACTTTGCGTTGACGGCGACAGTGATATCAATAATAGGCTAATTATTGTAGTAATAATGATAATAATAATAATAATAATAATAATAATAACAATAATAATAACAACAATAACAATACACACACGTGTGACACACACCCACCACATACCACACCTCTCCTAGTTTCTGTGTCATTGTGCATGTTTTTCCCCCCTCTTTTTTTTTTTTTCTCTTTTTTCCCCCTTTTTTTTCTTTTTTTTTCCCCTCTTTTCTTTTTTTTTTCTTTTTCTTTTCTCTTTTTTTTTTTTTTTTTTTTTTTTTTTCCTTTTCTTTCCCTTTCTTCTCATTCACTGTACAGTTACTATTTGTATGTATGCCTAAACTAAGGTGGTGCATTAAAAGAAGGTGAAGTGCATTAAAATCAGCATTTGGTGCATTAAAATCATGTGTGGTATGTGTTAGATGTTGACTTGATTTGGTTATATTTATATATTTTATATATCTATATCATTATTATCATCATTATTTAATTTATCCATATATTTATTCATTTATTTATTTGAATCATTTAAATATACGTTATACCATTACTGTCCTTATATCAAGCAAAGTATCATCACATCGCCATCATTCCATCACTGTTAAATGTTTCTATGATATTGAAAATATTAATAACCATAATGTCAATAATAATTATAATAATGAAAATACTCACAATATTACTGAAACCTTGTATAAATGTATAATAATAAATGAATACATAATTAATCGGGATGAGGGTGTCAGATTTGTAATAGTTGGATGAGGTCTGATCTGGAGTGTTGAGGTTCCGATATACAGTTGTGATGAGGTGTAAAATATTCTAAGGAGATGTAGTCTATGAGCAAATTTTTCCAGTGTGTTATGTGAATAGTGCTTCGGGATTTCCAGTTCAAGAAGATAGTTTTCTTGGCGATGGCTAAGGCTACAAGGAGCATCCTTTTGTTTGTTATTTCCTGATTGAGAGTTGATAGATCACCTAGTAGACAGAGTAAGGGGGATCTATCTAAATTAAGTGTGCATTAACGTTACATACTGGAATCTGTAAGAGACTGGTAGTCTTTTATAATATAACCTTATACAAGCCAAACATATATAATAAAACTATAAGAGACTGTGCAGTGCTTTGTTTTATTCCTTAAAACAGGCTGTGGTAAAATCAAATGAAATGGCTTTTTGCTTTTTAAATCTTTCCCCGCCAGCTTTTTTTCTTTTTAAGTTGCCAGTCACAAAAATATCATGGCCCCCAGAATATTTTGTTGTATGAATATCTGAACATGGAATATATAAAGAGAAAGAAAAAAAAAAGTTTTATCCTAACTTCATGCATTCTTTTTTAAATCAAACCAATAATGGTTTTGGTTTGACATTTTATTCAGTAACGTTAGGCATTTTTGATTTATATGCTGTTTAATGTTTGATAATCGCATTATTTTACTTCTATCGCTTGTTTCTGCTTCTTCTTCACCTGTGTTTTGATCCGGAGATTCAACTCTCTTTCAGAAGATGTGTAATAGCGCTCCCTAACATATAACATGAAAACATGGATTGCATGGACATTTCCATCAATGGCGGGAAAGAGTTAAGATGCTTAAGATGCAGTGTTCAATAATTCATATTTTTCTAATGTTAATAATAGCTAAAACTTTTTTCCATTTATGTAATGTAGTTCATCAGCCATGATGTAGACCGTTTATGATTACCATATTTAAGCGATTAAAGATCATACCATCAATGGTGCAACTTGTAATGATCAACATAATTGAAAGATTTGGAAATTACTTTCTGGACATTTCATGGTTTGTATGGTTTGTAACACATTATGTAAAGTTCAGATTTTCAAATATATATTTCATTTTCAATATATTTTTAATATATTCATACATCATATTTGAGAGCTAGACCTATCCATTTTATATTTGACCTGTCATGTTATTTCAGATGTTTGCAAACCCTTGTGGGTTCATGAGGGAACTGTAAAATAAAGATGAAATATTTTGTTTACCTGTATGTAATTTGGCCATTAACCAACATTAGAGAAACATGAACATGCAAATGTCTTGTTAAATTATTGAAATATTATCTTAAAATATTAAGTGTAAAGGCCCGTTCACACAATATTAGCGCCCACACCAATGCACGATGGCGTTTTTTTACTATATGCACACACTGCAGTTTTGTCGTCTGCCATTTTAAATGCTTGAGCTCTTTAAAGTCAGGTGGATTCTGATTGGCTGTCAATGTTTTTATCATACAAAAATTTCTGTCCATTACTGTCCAGTGATTTCAACTATATTGTTTCCTTGTGCCGTTATCGTTACAGTTGTGGTGTGGACTAACTCCACATCTGTTTTTAATGTAGAATGCTTTTTAAAACTTTATCTTTATCTTATTGTTAATGTCCTTGGTGTGAACTGGCCTTATCTAATATTTTAGGTCAAAGGTGTTCGGGTGACAAAAGAGTTTGGAAATCCCAAATGTATAGCATGTATTAGAGCACTATGTGTTGTATCTCAATATAATAATGTAAGTTAGTTGCTAAGCTACAGCGCTGTGTTTACATCATTGGGTGCTGATCTCAGCCACAAGTCTGGCTACACAAGACTAATGATATACAGTCATATGCTGAGATGCTGAAGTCAGACTCACCTGTGAATTACCTCACATGTTCATTTTCCTCTCTTCTCCAGAGTGTGGAGGTCGTCTGAAAGCGGAGGTGAAAACTAAAGACCTTTACTCTCATGCCCAGTTTGGTGATAATAACTACCCCGGGGCGTCAGACTGTCAGTGGGTGATCACAGCAGAGAAGGGCTACGGTGTGGAGCTCATCTTCCAGACCTTCGAAATCGAGGAGGAGGCCGAATGTGGCTATGATTACATGGAGCTGTTTGATGGGGCGGACACCAAATCACCCAGACTAGGCCGTTACTGCGGATCAGGGGTAAAACACAGATCTAGATTTACTATGTAAAATCTATAAAAATCAAAATGCTTCTACATTGCATGTGAGGAGTTGTGACAACATCTAAGCTTAGTAGTAAAAGTGACCTTTAAAGGGATAGTTCAACCCCCCCAATCTCATGTCATTCCAAACCCAAAAGACCTGCGCTAATCTTTGAAACACAAATGAAGATATTTTTTAATAAAACCTATTATAATAAGACCCGAGATGTTTCTGTCCCTTCACTTAAAGTCTATTCCACAAAAAGTTCATAAAGAGATTATACAAGTAATCTATACTGTATGAAACCTGCGTTTTAATCCGAGTCTTCTGAAGAGTAATAATCACTTTATATGATGAACAGATTTAATTTAGGCTTTTATACACATACTGATCCATGCACAAACATAGAGCATATCAAAAATGCTAAACTGAACCTCAGTCGTACTTGCTTGATGCACGAGAACAAACCTCTTGCAGAAGCTTAAATGTGCTTGTGTGAAACGTGAGAACGGGCGCCTTCGTTAATCTTGCTAAAGTTTGAGCTTCCGTTTACATATTGAATGCTCTTTGTGTGTTGATCAGTGTTTATACTTGAATAAATGCTTTAGTTAAATCTGTTCATCTGATCAAACAATTCGGTTCATATGGATTTCTTTTACAATGTCTTAATGATCTTTTTGAATCATCAAAGTTTGGTGCAAGGGACCGAAATCTCTGAGGTTCCATTTAAAAAAAAATCTTCATTTGTGTTTTGAAGATGATTTGAATGCGTGAGGGTGAGTAAATGATGACAGAACTGAAATTTTGGGGTGAACTATTCCTTTAGTAGTTTAAGCCCACATCACCAACTTCTAATTGATAATTTTCCATAGAGAAGATTTTTAATTAAATAAAAAAATTCTATGTGACTAATCACACAGCACCAGCAGTACTCTGTGTGAATGAATCCAGCTATATGCAGAACCACATTTCTTTGCCTTCTCTCACTTTTAATGACTTAGTTATGCTTGATTAGTTGCTTTGAGCCGTCAGACATTTTGTTCACTGGCCCTTACAGTCCTGATTTACCCTGCTGTCTATGACCCCATTACAACAGACCTGTGACGGCGCAACCTGCCCATCGAATGAGATATTTGTTTGACTTGAACCAAGAGGATGTTAAACAGTGCGCATTTGTCTCAATCAAGTTTTGGTAACTTGCCATTTAGCACATGCTTTTAATCCAAAGCAACTGACAATTTACTAACAGCAGGGACTATGTCCCTCGAGCAACATGAGCTTAAGTGTGCTGCCACATTAGGCTGTTACAGCCCAAAATATCCCATTAGGCTTGCTCAGAGAACAATCACACAATCTAAATCTTAACATCTTCCCAACCTTTAGCTACACACTGAAAACTACTCTGAACTGTATCAAGTTTTTTTAGGTTTAAGCCCTAGTGAGCAGTCTCACTATCCACTTTTCACAAAGGCAGCTACCTACCTTCATTGCTTTAGAAAAAGCTCAGCATATACTGCGGTTTTTACGAGTACGCTAAGGTGTACAGTGTGCATGATGTAAGTTTCATCATCAGCACACCCGATTTTTCAAACCATGCAAACTTCACATGCCAGGGGTCTCAAATCTTGCTCCTGGAGGGTTCAGTCACTTGTCCTATAGAGTTCAGGTCCAACCCCAATTAAACACATCTGAACCAGTTAATCAAGGTCTTACTAGGCATACTAGAAATTTCCAGGCAGCTGTGCTGAGGCAAGTTGAAGCTAAACTCGGCAGGACAGTGGCCCTCCAGGACCGAGTTTGGACATGCACATGCGCCTTTAATTTTGTTTTGCCATTATAAGTTTGTCCACAATGTGGCAAGACTTTTCCAGCTCGTTGGTTCACAGTCGAAAAAGAAACGGAGACTCAAAGTTTTGGAACAACAACATCAAATACGCTTAACGGCAACAACAACAGAGACCAACGTTGACGTGCACTTGTGTGAGGGGATTAAGAGATCCATACAGCTCTAGTTTGAGTACAAAAACATTTTTATCAGTCAGAATTTCTGGAGAGAAATAGCACAGACAATGGAAACTGTAGTGTGCACGTGTTGAGTGCCTGTGTTCGCACACATCAAATGTAGTATACTTTGAAAGATTTTGCGGTCCAATGTACGCATACTCTAAGCATTTGCAAAAAAAACTGAAGTGTACTTTGGGCTTAAGAAAGCATCCTCACAAAATTACTTTGTAAGTGCCATACAAATAACCCAGAAAATATTCAACTGAAACTCCAAAATATTCTGATGCTAGCATGTTGTTAAGCGACATGACTTAAAATCAGAGAACATTAAAAATAACAATAATAAATAAAGAGGTGTGTGAACTCTCAAGTACTATGTCAGACACTGTGGGTGTTTCACAAAACCAAGAATGCAAAGAACGGACTTGTGTTCTTTGGGAGAACGCTCTTGCTAGTTGTTCTTGGAAGAATGAACTCACAAGGTGACGAGCACACAGAACGCTGCTGACAGTTTGAGACGATGTGTTCTTGCTGGTATTGCGCAATAATACCCCCGCACAGACGCCGTCTGCAGTACCCAAACATAACGCGAATTATTGACGATAACAGCCAGGCTTTATCGCCCAAGCCTACCCTCAGCTCAAGGGATTACTCTACAACTGTACACTACAATGTAATGTGTATTCATAACGATAAAGCAACGCTCATGGAGATTCTCACTTCCGAAAACGTTTGGGCACGTTTTCGATTCGCCATACATTTTCGTAAAAATGCCAATATTTGAAATCTACACAGTTGATTTCTCGCATCAAATGTTCTCAGAAGTGAATTTAGTGATGAAATAGCGTACGAAATTGTAGAAAAACGACTTTGTATTGACCTGCCTCTCCTTCATCGAATGCTGGGATATTTCTGCCGTCAAGTTCACACAAGTTACCAACCGATGCATCCTCGGTAAAATGGGCGTGTCAAGAACACTTCCGGGAATTTTAACCGTTTTTGCCAAAATGCAAACTTGTGTATTGGGACAGTACTTGGGCAGCGACTGATGACGTTTCACAAGTCCACAAGAACACAAGTACAGACAAGAACGCATATTGAGAAATGGCCTGTAATTTGCTCTGGCCCCCTTCCTGTTCGCCAGAATGATGAGATACTTAGCAGACTGTTGTCACTCAATGGCTGGCTGTCTGAGTGGTGTCCGCAAAATAATATAGGGTTCATAGACAATTGGAAAAGTTTTTGGGGCAGACCTGACCTGTTGAAAAGAGATGGGATTCATCCCTCCTGGGGTGGTGCCGCTCTGCCCTATTTTAACGATCTGAAACGCAAGTATCAAATGCGAAACGCAAGTAACTTTGTGGGTGGATCTCAGGCGCTGTTGCTATTATACCGCGGGATAAATGACTCTTGCACCCGATGCAAATCTAAAATGGGTCTGAAGTAGCTACATTACTCATAAGTGTGGTTTGGCCGTAACGTGCAATAAACCAGTCAGAGCATCATCTCACATTCCCTTTAAGAGCAGGCGTGCTTGTTCCATGGCGGATGGCTATTATAACGGCGGATTTGCCAGGCGCTCACCAGGAGCGGTTCGCAGTCGAGGAGACCGACGTTCTCATCAGGGCCGTAAAAGACAGAGAAGTGACATTGTGTGGGGATGGGATAAACCCATCCAAATTAGCTTCGGTTAAACAGGCGTATAATAATTTGGGTTAATGTGTAAGCTAGATTTATGCCTATTTTTTCTCATGGACACCACAATGATTTCCCTCGTGTGGAATATTTTTCCTTTTAATTATTTACGATATGCAAAAATGTCAACTGCTGCGTCTGTGTAGATGAGAGAAGCAAAGTGTATGCGCGTTGTGCACACGCTACATTTTGGCCAAGCATGCGCCCTTAAAATAGCATCTGAACACCACTGAAAATGCGGAATTGTTTTCTGGAACTGCAAAATAGCACCAGGGAATGTTTGCGCCGGAACACACCTTCTCTTTTCGCTGAACCGCCCCCCCCGGGAGCGCAAGTTCATTCCCTAATTTACCGACGTGCGTCTGTGGAGGGAAAAGTCCGCTGTGTGTCGGGGGCAAAATAGGAATGATACATGCGTCGGTGTACAAAGTCAATTGCGCTGGGTGCAATATAGGGCCCATAGTCTTAGAGGTGAAAGACTAACTGGGCCTCAGGTCAGGAAGCAGACAGACTGGCTAAACCGAACATCTGCTAGCCGCCTCACATCACAGAAGTCAGATAAATCTGTGCAAGTCATGTAGTGTATTCTGATCTAAAGTTTGTTTGTTTTTAGTTTTTTTTTGACTCAACATTAAAATTTTAGGTTTAAAGTTAAAAATGCATATGAGTTTGTCAGAGCCAATCCTTTGTGGTCAATGCCCAGACAACCTGACTTCAAGTTCTGGCTCATAGGTTTTCCAGCTCTTGTTGACTCAATGTTGACTTACTCTGGGCACTGAGGTACACAAAAAACAATCCTGTTGATTGACATTTTAAAGTATTTGATAATAATGATGTTAGTTTGAGGTAATAAAGGGGAATTAGTTCTATCTAGTGTGCTCAAATGTTGACATCTGCCTCTGTCTTTGTGTTTCCAGCCTCCAGAGGAGATCTATTCTGCTGGCGACTCCATCGTCATCAAATTCCGCTCAGACGACACCATCAATAAGAAGGGCTTCCACGTGCGTTACACCAGCACCAAATTTCAGGACACACTCCACTCCCGTAAGAAGTGACCCTTAGTGGCCGGGAGGGGCCATGCAGGGCCTAGGGGGAAGCAAAAGGGCCCCAGGGGGAGGGTCTCGCCCATCGCTCGGAGCCCCCCGGCCGCAAAGAACACCAAGACTCGACGGACCAGCCGCAAGAACGCCAACCGCACCTCAGTAGTTCACAGGGGTTCTGGCATCCCCTAATGACTGTGAGGAGTAAAGCCATTCCGCAGTAGACCTTGTTTTTACCTTTTTTTAATTATTACATTCGGGGCAAGATGTGGAGGGGGGAGGGGGGTGGAATGTATTCAGTCGCTGGATACCAATATAGGGGCAAAATCGAAAGGGATTATTGTATGGGAGGGTGGGCGTAGTTGATCGGCTACTGGAACCACCCCATTTTTCATCTTTCATGAGCCAAGAGTGCGTTTGAAAAACACAAATACACTGAGTAACTCCTGCAGGAGAACCAAGCAGTCAACCAAACCAATCATCTGTGCAACAGTGGGATAGAGGAAGTGAGAAATGAGTGGTGCAGGGCATTCAGGACGGGGTTCCTTGCAGGTTTTCCAAACTTGAAATGTGAGATTTACCGCTGCACTGTGTGGAAACAATCATCTCTTCTTGACATTATTGGCATTGCTTGTTCATAACGAGTCTCGTAGGCCATTGTGGGCCGGTTTCATTGTCGTTACTTGAGCAAATGACACTGTATGTCAAAGAGATGCATGTGGTACAGCTAGAAGGAAATGTGGAAGTGATGGCACCAGCATTTGTAATAACTCTCTTTTTCCTGGCCACTAGTCCAGAAGGTTCCCTGCCCGATATTATCACTCTCCAGGAGGTTTTCCGGAAACAGTAATCATATTAAAAGACTAATAAACAAAACGTGGCCCATGTCTGATGGCTGTTAATTGTTTTTGCATAAAAACAGAATGGTGGAAAATTCTAAATTTGGTTCAGTTGTCCTTAGTTTAAGCACACATCCATTCCAAGGTCCTGGTAATGTGCTTCTATCCTCAAAACGCTCATTCTCTGCTTTGCCAATCATTAACAAATTAGGCACAATCACATGAGAATTGGTGGACACTCTTGTGTCCCGATGTCCCAACGCTGTTTTCTTATAACACATTCTAGCCTTTTTCCTCTTTCTCAGGCTCTTTTCTTGCAGCCCATGACCCACATTTCTATATATTTTGTTTTTGTTTTGTTTTCGTAACAAATAACAAGTCATAGTATGAAAGCTGCATGTATGGACCATAGTCAGGGTAGATTCCAAAAAGCTTAAAAATAGACGTGACCTATGACCTTAAAAAGGTAGTTCAACCAAAAATGAAGATTCTGTCATCATTTGCTCTCTCCAATGTCATTTCAAACTTGTATGACGTTCTTTCTTCTGCAAAACACAAAAGAAGCAATTTGGAATAACGGATCTGTCCATATAATGAAAGCCACTGGGGTCTAAAAGAACATAACATTGGACTCCATTGACTTTCATTGAATGGACAAATATGTGAACTCTGAAATATTGTTCTTTTGTGTTCCACAGAAAAAAAAAATGTTTGGAATAACTTGAGGGTGAGTAAATGATTTTTTTTTTTTTTTAAATATGGCATCTACTCTGACTAAGGTCTGTTGTCTGTGCAGCAATCCAGTTTTGAGTTAAAACCTGAAATTGTCCTTTTTAGCAGTCTTAAGGTGCCCCATTGCTTAGGTGGATGTTGCTCTTACATCGTTGGCTATGGGAAAAACTGTTAAAACTGTGTAATATGTTAATTTGTACCAATAACGTACCTCAGCGTGTGGGAGAGTGGTGGGATGGTGGTATTTCAAATGAGCCCTGCAACCCCAGGCATGTCGGTCACCTGAAATCGCTCTTTCTCCATTGATGTCCAATGTCAGTTGGGGAAAAAAGGATATTAGATGTCAAGTCTGTGCAGAATAGTGCTGAATAGTCTTGTCCCCAGGGTTGATTATTTGATCTAAAGTGTTCCCGCACTCCATTTCCAAGTATGCAGTCTACATCACTGCTCCCTACCTCCTCTCTCTCTCTCTCTCTCTCTCTCTCTCTCTCTCTCTCTCTCTCTCTCTCTCTCTCTCTCTCTCTCTCTCTCTCTCTCCTGCAGAGCTCCTTCAAAGGCTGTCGACTTTGTCTCCTCCGTTTCAACAGCTCTTTTCATCATACGATATCATTTCACACCTGTTTGCCTTTGTGGATTTACCTAAAGCTCTTTTAAATCTCAGGTTCAGGATATCTGATTGTTGTTAGCCACCAAATCATTTCAAGACACTAGATTTCAATCTTTTCAGGACTTGGCTACTGTTTGACTTGGGTGTGTGGAATCCATTAAGGCAAATGATGAGGATTATGGTTTTTAGAGGAAACATTTTTAGGTTTTAAAGGGTTTTAGACGTTTCTGCAATGCCTTCCATCTGAACTTTGAATCAGTTCACCTCGAGCCACGTGTTCACCTCAAGCCTCAAGTTGCTCAATATTTGTTCTTGCAAGCTAAGGATGGTTACGCTTTATGCTCAAGATCAACTAACTTATATCCTAGTTCTTCAAATGGATTTTATTTTGTGTGTCCAAGAGAACGTCTATAGCCAATTTCGCATCTCTGTATTTGAATATGCTTCCTAGCATAGCTTTTTAGAGTAGTGGAGCACTTGTAGATTTTGCTAAGCAAAGCACATTCTCCTAAGCATTATTAATGTTTTTAATGCCCATGTTATTTCCTGTTAGAAATAGAGTGTTTTGTGGCCGAATGTGGGCTTCAAATGATCTGTCTGATCACATTTCTGAAATGTTACCTCAGCATAATAGTGTATATGCTTGATCTGTTCACCCTGACCGGCCTTCCCACACAAGACTTGGTACATGTTTATGCATTTTATCATATGTATGTATGTAAATATGTATTAATGTATTCAAAGTACACTAAACCATAGATAACTTGATGAGAAGTGAGGCTATGTGTAATTGCAGACAAAAGATGCAATTTATTTATATTGTATAGCTAATTTTCACCTATGTATTGCACATAGTGTTAACAAGTGCATCTATTTCATAAAATGTTATTTTCATTTTGAAATGCTTCATGTCACATTTTGTCTTGTAGACTCAGGAATTGTGGACTCACCGTTTAATTAACTGAATAAAATCCCAATTATACCAATTAAATTACAGTAGTTAGCACTATGTAAGAAAGCTAATTAAAGGAAAACACTAGGCAAGCACTCTATTGTAATTTTGAATGCTTTCAGTGATTTTTTTTTCTATTTCTTTTTTGTAATATAACTGGTGTTTTTCCAAATATAAGCTCAACACTGAAGGGAAAAGTCCTACGTTTTAGAGGCATTTTATTATTTTCTAATGGTGTCAAGGTCTTGAGCTCACATTGAGGATGGAGTTTGGCTTCCTGCTCATCTTGATGATCGGGTGGATTTCTAAACAAACCACATATTGAATCTGCGAAATAACAGATCATCAATTATGAATGGTCACCACAGTGCATTATTAATGCCTATCTACCATTTCCATCATTAAAAATTAAGCAGAATTGATGGGAAGAGCTAAATAAAGTCAAGCAAGTATTTTAAGCATTTTCACTCTTGCATAAGAGTGTGCGAAATGTGAGGAGTGCGATTTAGAAATATAGTGAAAAGATGTATTTTTGATTTTACTGTTGTAATGGGAATATGATACTCTATATACCCATAAAGACTGATGTTAGCTCCATCATAAGACTTTTTGGGGAGAATCTTGTTGAAACTCAAGAATTTTTGGGGACAGATTTCACCCCAATATCAAAAAATATATATATATATATATATTTTGCTAAATATTTTGCTTAAAGAAAATGAAGCACATTTAACCAGCCATGCAACCATTGTCAGTATATATTGCCATCATGCTTATTGTACTAAAATATTTTTTTTTTATTAATTTTTATTGTGTTGTACAAAAAAAAGAAATGTTGAAGAAATGTACTTGGCTTATAACAACTTGACCAAAAATCCTAAATAGGTTTTATTTTCTTGATGCAAACATAATTTATCTACATGATTTTAAGGTGAAAATTGACCTGCACATTTCTTTGTGAAATTCACACTTTGTACACAATGTACTGTATGGCATGTTAAAGGGATAGTTCAACCAAAAATGAAACATGATGTCATCACTCTGTCAAACCTGTATGAGTTTCTTTCTTCTGCTGAACACAAAATAAGATATTTTGAAAAATGTTGGTAATCAAACAGTTAATGATTGCCATTGACTTCCATAGTAGGAAGAAAATACTATGGAAGTCAATGGGGACCAGAAACTGTTTGGTTACCGACATTCTTCAAAATATCAACTTTTGTGTTCAGCAGAAGGAAGAAACTTATACAGGTTTGGAACAACTTGAGGGTGAGTAAATTATGAAATGTGAATATTTCTCTATAATAATCCTTTATCATGAATATTGCAGAAAACCACCAAGTTGAGCAGACAGACCTGTGAAGGTGAATTCTGCGTGGTTTGTATATTCCTGCACACGGAGGGCATTGAAGGGCAGTGGAGAGCTTTTAGGAGGACAGCGAGTGTCTGAAAGTGGATTGCTGCTGAACTGCAGTATCATTTCCAGACTTATTTCCAGAGGTCAAATGATCAGGCCGATTGAAGGTTGCATGCGATTATTGTTACTTTGTGTGTCTGAATGTTTTGAAAGACAGATAAATGGCAACAATCAAAAAAGATAAAGACACATCGGGTAAAGTGGGTCCGTTTGGTGTGCAGAAACACAAATGCAAACATGGTTTCACTTGGGATTTTAACAAACCACATCAGAAGCACAGCGTTACTCTGCAGAACTCAATGTTTGTTTCACCAGAATCTTACAAAAGCCAGCATGAAATTCACCATGATATTACACTTTCATCTTACAAAATCCAGACACAAAAAATCAACTTTTTATCATGTTTACTTTGAAATACAACTAAGAGCCCTAGGCAGTACGATCAGTACTGCAATCCTCTTCAACGGTTTTCTGACAAATACAAAACAATGTACAGTAACCTCTTACATAAAGGTAGGAAAAATGTTGGCTGTTATAAGAAATAGAGCATCCTATATGGTTAAGAGGTCTGGGGCCTCATTTCTAAAACGTGCGTTTGTGCAAAAAGCACACATACAAACTTTTTCTTGTGGGCGAGAGTAAATTTGTAGTGCGTACGTTCATTCTCTGAATTTGAGAAATGATCGTAAGATCAAATGTTGGACGGTTTCTATGCAACATTTTAAAAATGAGGGCCTTTGTTTCTGTTCCTTAAAGTCAACATGAATTCAAAATGTATCCTATTTACATTCCTGGCCTTATTGAGCATGTTGTACGAAGAAAAAACCAACACACTTGCATGGAAATTCATACCTATTTTATGTATTTGTTGCAACTTCGTATGAGTTTGTACAATCTCATTCATACGTTTTCATGTGATCTTCTTGCGCTCCTCTGAGGGTTGTTTAGGGGTGGACCTTCATGCTTTATTTCTAAAAATTGTACACTTTCGTATAAATTAAATTGTATGAATTCACCACCAATTCACTAAACTGTAAAACAACTGTTCCCTTTCAGTCGCTCACGTTCGGCGTAGTCGACGTTACGACTCATTGGGATCACGCTTAGGGAGCCTGTCATCTTCGAGTATTGTTAAAACGAGCCAATGCACATTGGCGTGAGTGAATTGCATCACACGCTCCGCCCCGCAGCACGGGTATAAATACAGAAGTGGATGCACGCACCAGTTGTCTTTTGCTTCAGAGCCGATCGGTGTTGATGTCTCTGAAGAGTGTTGTTGTCACAACGAGCGAGTGTGTCGGTGTTCTTCTGGAAGACTCTCCTAGTGCTGGTGTTTCTACAGCGAGTTGCAGCGGTGATCGCGAGCTACTGAAGCTCTCAACTGCTGTTTTAACAGCATTTCATTTAAGAGTTTTTGTTGACGGCCAGTTTAGGGCGGAAGTTGTGAGTGCTTCACTGAAAAGTGTTGCCGCGGTTATTCCCCTTTTTGCTCCGGCACTGGTGACGGGTCCCATTTCCTGAAAGAGCAACGCGGGTGTGTTTGCGTCTTTTTCAGGATGCCATTCCATCCGTGCGGTAGGGCTCTGTCCCCCTCTGACAGTCACAATAGATGCATCACGTGTTTGGTCTTACAGCATGCTGAAGCAGCTCTCGTGGATGACTCATGTTCCCACTGCAGGAATATTACCATCTCTGTGTTGAGATCGAGACTCGCCTTCATTCGCGAAGGTGGAGTCCCCACTCCCATGCCCCGCTCTAGTGTTTCTTCTGGGCCAACTTCCCAGAAGAAGACTGGAGTGCCGCATGGGTTTGCATATTCGTTACACTTCGGTGTTCAGCGAATGTGCGTCTGTCATGTGCGCGGTCATTGCACTCCTACTGGCGAAGGATGCAATTGAGCCGATTTGAAGACCAGCTTCTACAGCCCGTACTTCATTGTACTCTAAAAGGTGGTGAGTTACGGCCAATCTTGGACCTGCGTCTCTTGAGTCAGGCCCTTTACAAGCTTCCGTTCAAGTTTAAAACTCAGAAACGCCTTTTCGAATGCTCTGTCCCCGAGATTGGTCTGCAGCGTTCAACCTGAAGAATGCGTACTTCAGATCTCTACCCCTCCGCAACGCAGGCCCATGCCTATGTTCTTGCATTTGAGGGGTCGAAGTCTCAGTACAAGTCCCACCCTTTGAGTGCTACATAGCCAGTTGGGTCTTCAGGTCAACTGGAAAAGAGTAAACTCATCCACGGTATGGAGATGGACTTGGTCCAACACCAAGAGGAACGTGTCCCTCAAGAGGAACGTGTCCGGTCGGTGCTATACAGAAGTGAGAAAGGGTCCCACTGAAACTTTTCAGAGGCTCCTGGGGCAGATCGGCTCCATGAAGACCGCTTCAGCACTGGCTTCATGGCCAAGTCCTAAGGTGGCCGTGGTCGAGTGGCACGCTCCGTGTGCCAATCACCCAGGCCTGCCACCAAACTCTCAGCCCGTGATCAGACCTTTTGTTTCTCCGGGCCAGACACCCCTAGAACAAGTGTCCACTAACACCGGCTAAGGGACCACGTATAATGGGCATGCAGTAACGGGGGTCTGGGCGAGCCTCTACACCTTGTTTGATGCCGCTGCTCAGCAAGCCTGTACTGCTCAGTACAGCGACCGTTGCACTACGTTTCCCTTGCATGTCGCAACTCTCCCACCACCTTCTGAGGTCGCTTCATCCACTTTAAGTTCCGGCCTGCTCAATCGTGCCACTGACGAGGCCTCACGACAGCCTGCGGCCTAGGGAGAGTGGAGACTCCATCCCCAGGCGGTCCAGCTGTTCTGGGATCATTTTGTGGCCGCACAGTTACATCTGTTTGTCTCTCTGAATTCGTCCCATTGCCAGTTGTTTTCTCCCCGACCGAGCGGAAGACCCTCGGCTCGGAGGCGCTGGCACACAGCTGGATGCGTTTCCCCAGTGCGCTTCTTGCGTAACACTGTGTTAAGTCAGGAAGGAGAATGAGCAGGTGTTTCTAGTTGCCCCTTAATGCCCCACTGGACCTAGTCTTCCGAACTTATGCTCCTCTCGACAGCCCCTTCCTGACTCATTCCTCTGAGACATCTCAGAAATGGGGCACTGTTGGCACCCGCGCAGACCTCTAGAAACTCCATGTCTTGAGTGGAGGTTCTAGGTGATCTACCTCAAGAATGATCGTAGATACCATAACTTCTGCGAAAGCACCCTCTAAAAAAAATTAGGCTTGCTTACAACCTGAAGTGGACCCTGTTCGTTGAGTGATGTTCTTCTCACCGAGAAGACCCCCAAAGGTGTTAGATCACTTCCGTGCCTTCTTTCTTGCAAGATGGGTCGGAGCGAGGGCTGTCCCCCACCGCCCACAAAATGTATGTTGCCTTTATATTAACGCACATCATGATGCAGTGGGTCCAAATCCTGGGAAAGCACGACTTGATCGTCAGGTTCCTGAGGGGAGCAAGGAGACTGAATCTGCCTTGCGCCCCCTCTATACCTTCTTGGGACTTATTTCTGGTGCTACTGCCCTCAGAGACCTCCCGTTGAGCCTGCAGGCAGTTAAAAATCCTGTTTTTGAAGAAACAGTTCTCCTGCTTGCTTGCCTCTATCAAGAAGGTAGGGGACCTGCACGCATTTTCGGTCGACGAATCGTGCCTGGAATTTGGGCCGGCCAACTCTCATGATATCCTGAGACCCCGGACTGGATATGGGCCCAAGGTTCCTACCTCTCCCTTAAAACGAGACCAGGTGGTGAGCCTGCAAGTGCTTCCCCGGAGGAGGCAGACCCAGCCCTGGCATTTCTCTGTTCCTTCCGCTCCTTGCGGTTATAACAGGACAGAATGCAAAGCCTCAGGACCTCAGACCAGTTCTTGTCTGTTATGGAGACCAGCAGAAGGGAAGGCTGTTTCCAAGCAGAGGTTGGCCCACTGGATAGTGGTTGCCATCATCTTGGTGTGTTTACCCAAGGTGAACGTGCCCACCTGGGTAGTGAGCCACTCCAAGAGAGAGTGTAGCTCCTTCCTGGGCATTGACACAGGGTGCCTCGCTGACAGATGTTTTTAGAGCTGTGGGCTGGGCGACACCAACACATTCACTAGAAAAATAGCCTATGTGTCGCGCTGGTTGCTTTCTGTGGGCTCCCTTCACATGAAGTCAGTTTCACTGTAAGCCTGGTTCAAAGTTTCGGCTTGCTGCGCCATTCCCCTCCTATGGACTGGATACGTCCACCATTCAGAGTTCCTCTTTAGCCGAACCCTGTTGAGCTCCTCCACACCCTTCGGCATCGGACGTAGCGGAGCTTCCGAGGCCAGGCCTAACACTTGTATGCTCTGGTGGAACCTGTGCTAGGCTGGGTCCATATGTTGTGATCCCTACGGTGATCCCATATGTGTATTCTTCCACGGTACAGCTCCCTGCGGTGAGCCAGTGTCTTCCCTTGGCAGAGCCTGCTCTGCCGTCACTAACCGGTTGTGTCTCCCCCTGTTAAAGGCTGGAGCCACCTCAGTGACATTCCATATGTTGTATTGCCTGGTAAATCACCCAGTCCATATACGGGCAGGATGTGGCTTCCGCATCATATTACTTCCAACGAAGGTTAACGCTTTCGCCATGGTCTTATGGAACAGCAGTGACTTCCCTGGCCTAAGCCCTGTTCTATCTCCGCCTCAATAATGCGGGGGGATCAGGAGGCTTTTGTCTAGGCACATGAAGGTGGCAGCACTAGTGGCGTTTTAACAGGGATCCCAATCAGTCGTAACGTTGACTACGTCGAACGTGAGCGACTGAAAGGGAACGTCTCGTTTACAGAGACGTAGTCCCGTCGCCACTATTGCTGGACCACCACTGACTCCGGGCTCCGCTCGACTCCTCAGCGAAAAACAACTGGTGCGTGCATCCACTTCCGTATTTATACCCACGGAGTTCCTTTCCTTCCAGTGTTATTTTACTATTATAATGTATATAAAATAATTTGTATAATATTAGTGTCATATAATAATGTATATATACACTATTATAGTATTTATTAATATTTTGAATTATCTTTCAATCATTTTGCTATGTGCAATTGGCATTTTAACTAACGCCAATTTTAATTTTGCCATTATTTAAGTTTAGAAATTTGAAATTTCTTTCATTTAAGTTTTTTAAATTCAAGTTTTTCATCTAATATTTATATTTTATTTCAGCTTTATTTCAGTAAAGTAAAATTATTTTTAATTGTTTTAGTTTAGTAACAAAAAACAAGTGTAACCAAGGCTTTGTGGACTATACAATAGCCAGTTAGCTATTTAGCATTGTTTTACTGTTGTAGCTAACACAGCTTTCTAAAATCTCTATCTGAAGACGAAGTGATATGGTGAAATACACAGGAGGGTAAAATTAACTTTTCACTTTTTACCATCCAATCGATTCCTGATGGATGAAACCAAATCAGGCATAACCTGATTCCACCAAGTGCATCATGTTCCTGGAACAACATCTTTGTTGATCAAATAGGAATTTTGTTCCAGGATCAACAAAAGATGTTGACCCAGGAACGAGTCTAACTCTGCAAACTCTGCTAAAAAGATGTATGTTGCACTGCAAAAGTAAAACGGCTAGTGAATGTCATTTCTTGTTGACTTCAACCAAAATGTACAGTAGGACTTAAACATTTGGGGTTCAAATAATTAACTCTCAAGTTAAACACCAACCCTGTTGCAACATCCCTCAAGGGCGGTGAAAAAGTAGCTTTGTCTTAGCCTTTCTCCTTCAGTGTTGTCCTGCTCCCGCACGTGAGATGAATTCACAGAATTCATGTTCTTCTCCTCTGAGACTTCAGGCCTTCATCACACTTGAACCAATGTAAGACATGTCCTCACATCCTCTAAATCTCTTCATTCCATGTTGTGAATAAAACAAAATATTGAGGAATAATCAACACTTTTGGTCATACATTAATGCAAGTCCCTGACAGATCGATTCATGATAGCAAAGACAGTGTCATTCACCAAAATGTGTCCGACGTATTTCCCACATCTGTCAGGGCTCACTACCTTCATGCATACTGTTCACTATTCACGTACAGGGTTTCCTAATTTCTAACAGTGTGCCACATATGTTAAATACTTCATTTTCCCCAACTTGCTTCCCAATGAGTTCATGTTCACTTATGTTGTCTCACTGTCACAAACAAATCACAGTTGCACACTTGAAATCCACCTAGAATGAGGTTCCTTGGCCTGAAACGGGTGCAGGAGGGATTCGCTGTGTGATCTAGATCAGTGTGTCAGGAGCAAACTGTGATCCGGTCCACCAAAGCAGACCTCCACAGACACCCATAATCAGGACCACCAGAGCGGCTTTGAGCACGGCTCTGGGTGTCCGTGTGAAGTCGGCGGGTCCCATTGTCGCCAGGAGCGCGGTAGTGACCGTGAGAGTGAATGCGATGGAAATTGCCGTGTTGATGGCCACAATCTGACCAAACTTGGCGAAAGGCACGATGACGCAAAAAAAGAGTGGAATGGTTGAGATCACTGTAGTGACGGCACTAGAGACTATGGCAACACCCACGTGATTGGCTGCTTCAAGGGTCCGTAGCTGCCGCTTGATGGAGGACTCCTGTAAGCCAATGCAGAAGAAATGACACTTGTAAAAACTCTTAACATTAATATTCAACACACGTAAAAAACACTCACACCTTGTCTTCTTCTTTCTGTTTCACGACTCTAACTTTGGTGTCATGTTTTCAAATTGACTTCCTTGTCTCATAGACCTACTATCGTTTCAATCAAGTGTAAATGGCCCATCATGTTTAGCTGTTTTGCAATTCTGACATAGGGCTTGAGGAAAGGAATGGTAGGAACAGAGCAGAATATAGGATCAGACGTGTTTAGCTCATCAGTATGCTGACATTTCTCCTAGTCACTGGGTTTGTTCTCAGTAACAGCAGGTTTTCTCCATAACACTGCAGTCAGAATGGATCAGTGTTTGTGTTTACACAGTTTTTAGGAAGCGCTTTGTTTTACAGTCCTGTTTCACATGAACATACTATTGTAGTAATGACACTAACTGGGTATTAACTAGGTACTAACCCTGAACTTAACCCATGTAGTTACCTTAAAGTACTCAGTAAATACATTGAAAGTGCACGTGTTGTAAAATAAAGTGCAAGCAGTGTTTAGTTTTAGCCACAGTTTTTGTCTCGAGTAAAACATATGTGAGAGATGTGAGTAAAACATCCAGGTAGTCATATAGTAATAATGGCGCGAACACACCTAAAGTTAGCTATGAATCTAATGATTATAAATGCATTATTACTGTGTTATAATATCAATAATCAACAATAATCCATTATTTATACAGGGCTTCATTAAGTTGTTATGTTATGCAAGTTGTTATGCTATTATGTATAATGCCATATAAAATGGCACCAGATGTATACGACTGCGAACATGAACTGTATCATCCAGGATAGCTTATCCTACACCAATATAAATGACTCCCCTGAAGCACGCCAGGGTTCAGTGCCTTGCTCTAGGGCACAATGGTGGGAGGAAATCCCAGCGTCTTAACTGTTCAAGTGATGTCCCAAACCGGGACCCAACTAAGCTTTGGTGTTACGTGCCCGGATCACATCCAATGAAACGGTCAGGGATGTGAATATATCATGAAAACAGTTCCATTTCACCGTCACAGGAGATGTGTTTTGACACATTTGTTGAGTAGTGGATAATTGTAAATCATACCGAAATGTGATTGGCCAGTCCTGAAGTGTCAGGGTCCCCCGCCAGTAGATAGCCCTCCACTAGATGCAAGCAATAATCCACCGAAGAGCCCACCAATATGGAGAGAGAGATGGCTTCAACCGCACCCATCTCCCACCCAAGCCAATACATCACCGCCACCACCAGACACACCATACCTGCCAGTGCCAAAACACACACACGTTATGAAGTCATTTCAAGATTTAAGACTTATTTTAAAGAGAACCTATTATGCCTATTATAAGTCTTGATTTTGTTTTGGGGCTCTACTAGAATGGGTTTTCATGTTTGGATGTTCAAAAAACCAACTTGTTTTTCAAGTTCAAGTTTTAAGACCAACTATGGTCGGAAGTTACCAATACAGTTCAATGATTTGGCTTAAATCACATAAGCAAACTCCGGAGTATGATGTATAAAGGAACCCACGATTAATCAAACATCAAATAAAGCAAAACGACATGGAAAAACATGACTTTTTACACCTGGTATTAAGACGCGTTTTGGGTGATCAGATCACAAATGGACGAGCCTAAATACAGGTGTAAACAGGGTTTTGAGCGTGTCCACTTCTGACCGCTTCCAGAGGTAGTCGAAAACGCATTCGACCGGACTGCTTTCGTACTGTAAACACTCATGTGATCAAATGTGTTCGAACAGCCACAAAATACCATTACATTATGGGAAGTGCTCTAGCCAGTCGAGATTTAAACTTTGTCGGCTGGAGACCCAAGTTTGGTTTAAAGATGAAAAACATACCAAGCACAATGTTCTCTCAACAATCCTGATTTCTAACACACACTCAAAGTGTTCGGCTGATCTTGCAGCTGTCAGAGCAGAAACTGAAGTTTGTATGTTTTTCTGTCGTCTCCGGGTGCGTTCATATGTAAATTACATGAGCTTATTTTGTCCATTTGATCAAAAGATCTGAAAAATCCCATACATTTACCCACCCATAGACCCTCCCCTCGAAGAAATCAGGACAGAAGTAGATGAAAGTGGACAGAAGAAATGGATTAAAACACCAGGCGTAACGGGAATGTGTCTCGCTCGTCTACTTGTGATCCGATCGACCAAAACGCATCTTAATACCAGGCGTAAACAAGGCCGAAGTGGTCGAAAGTGGACAAGCTCAAAACATTTTAGATCCTGTAGAACCTGTATTTAGCTTGGTTCACATGTGATCCGATCACCCAAAGGGGCTTCATTACAGCGGATTCTTGGAGATATCGAATAGATTAATCAGCAGAAGTTAATACTCCACCTGCACGTGACGTCATTCTCGACAGTTAGTTCCGGTCTCTATGAAGCCCCTCCTTCGGGAAAGCGCAATGTGCTCTGATTGGTCAGCTGGACCAGTGAGTTGGGATTTGTCATCTGCTTCGAGCGTGTTACAGAAATGTCACACCACGCCATATAACCGTGAGTTTTAACACACTAAATAACTCAAAAAGAGTTTTGCCTTGGGTGGGAATTAGTTAAATAACGAATATTGTGAGGTGTTCGTTCCCGAAAGAAAACTCAAGACTACTATGGAGGAGTTCAAGGGAGTTTAGAAACAGTGACACTAATAAAAAGAAGAACTCCCTTTGAAGTGATACTGTGCTTTGAAACTTTGCATAACTTTTTCATGCTCAAACAATAACACTACAAAAAAAGGATAATAGCTCTTCTTTAAACAGCTCATAAACACTCTGGTTCTGTTTTTCTCCTTTTCACTGTTTTTATTCCTTCCTCTACTTGAATTCAAGCATCATTGCACATTTCTGAAATCTATTTCCTTGTTTAGCTGGACATAAAAGTGGGATGATTTTCAGAGTCTCTTTTCATTTCACATAATTTGTATATTCGTTCAGTCTGAGTAATCACTAGTGATAATATTCCTGGTTGAAAGCAAGTTAAATTATGTTCATGTCTGGCATATTGTATTAACATATAAATGAGATGGGAATAGAGCTGCACATTTCAAAGGCAATGATTTTCACCATCAGTACATATTACATGAGTCAATTAAATTCAACAGAATTAAAGAAAAATCCATTTGATGACTCCGTCCAAAAGGAGACGCAGCATTTAAGTATCCTCAATGAAAATTAGTTGGCCATAAAAAATGGTTGTAATTATTAATCAATTTCTAGACCACTTTTGAATTTTTTTTTTTTTTTTTGAATTGTGACTAATTGCTATTATAAGCACATCTGCAGTAATGCATCTTTTTTAGTAATTCTCATTATTCTCAATGATTCTCATGTACTGTAATCAGTGTTATTTTACAAGCATGTGTATACTATTACAATATTAGTCAAATGTAGGCTTAATTTTCTTCATGTGATTTTTGGGTTGAAATGATATACTAACAAAAATAATATTAATAGTTAATATTTTGTGCAGTGACTCAATGCTTGCAAAGGTATGACATACCCAGAATGCTCAGCAGGATTGGCAGCAGCAGAAGTGGATGTGCAGTAAACACAGCTACTGCTGCGATGCAGATGGCAAGTGACAGCAAGAGACTGTAGAGGGCGCTCTCTACACCTACAGTAAGTGCATAAAGATGAGTTCAGGGAGGGAGTCAGTCGACCCATGTTAAACGTCATGTAAATAGAGAATCTGAATGCAGATTCATTATCGTCATTTGTTGAGAGTGAGGTTAATGAGCACTCATGTTAATGATGTCTGCGCCTCAGACTAATCACTCTTAAATTGCTCATTTGTTCAAGCAGAGCCATTTTTATCAAAGCTGGTTTCTGTCTTTGCCACGTTCTATTTTTGCTCTCTTGCCTATAATTTCCATGAAGATCTGTTTCCAGTGTTGGCAGGTCTGGAAGCCTCGTCTCAAGGCAGACGACGCTGGAAGAGAGGCGAGCTGCTTCTGCAGGAAACTCTCCCATTGCAGGAAATCAGAGTGAGTCTGAAATGAAGACTTTCCCTTGTAGGTGGTCTGAATCATAGAGACAATGAAAATGAAGAAAGAGTTCAGCATTAAAATTCTTAATCACCTGGAGTATGACATCAAGTATTGAAAATGTTCAGTGTTGCAAGTGGTGTTCTGAAATGAGGAGGCAAAGTCCTCACAGTTTTAATTAAATGTATACACTGTAAAAAAAAAAATCATGATTTTAACAGTAAAAGTAAACAGTAAAAAACAGTTTTTGAAACAGAAAGTTTCCTTACTATAAACTGTAAATAACTGTGATAAGTCTAATGGTACATTTAATGTAATTTTACTGTAAAATACTGTTAAATTTACAGTTTTTGGAAGTGAAAATGAACAAGTCATTGTATAATTTACAGTGAAAAACCGTAAATTGACATTCCCACAATTCCCTGCGTTACACTTCATATTTTTGTTGAAATAAATATGTTTCGTCATAATTTTCTTTGTTTTGTTTTTTAATCAGTTATGTACATTAGGATTTTATGTTACATTTAATGTTGTTAAATTAATGTTTAATGTATTTTTTAAATTTAATGTGTGTTACCATGATGGTGTTTAATGTTTGTGTGAATGACACTGTGCAGCTTATATATATATATTAGTATTAACTTTCTTGTGGAAGAACTGCTTGTGATGAGTTTTGATTGATTGTGTGACTCTCATTACGGCTGTGATTGTTGGTTGTCAGTGTATTACAATGGTACAAAACAGATGCTGTTGTAGCCATTTATGTTATGCTAGCTGTAGCCATTTACATCCAGTCTTTGTGCTAAGCTAGGCTAGCGGTGGATGCGTCAAACAGACTTACAGCACGCACGGAGATGAAAAAGGTATGTATGGACTTATCTAACTCTGGGGGATACGGTGAATAAGCTAAAGTCCCAAAAAATCGAAGTGTTCCTTTAATGTTGTCGCATTTTCCAGCTTAAATAAACATTACATTAGGCTTACATTAAAAAATAAAATAAAAAGAAACTAAATACAATTCTATTTTATATTTTTACGTTAAAACATTTAAAGCTTTTTAAGCATTTTTACATCTATTCCGAAACAATAACTAAAGGCAGTAACAATTTAAACAATATATTTGATTAGTGAATGATGTTCAGCTGTTCTTTTTAATAGTTTAATAGTTCTTTTTAACTTATTTTCAGTCATCAAGCTCGATAAACAACTGATCACAGACACGAAGATGACCTTTAATTTCACCAAGCTGATTGCTTACTAAAAAAAGTCGTCATTCAATCTCAATTACCCCCTGCCAAACCCAGTGCATGCTTTAGATGGTCTGTTAAAACTCAATGGGCTACTTAAGTGTTCCTTTAGAAAGAACAGTGATTTATACAGTTTTTTATGTTACGTTTCGTAATATTTGCATTGTTTTATTTTTATAATATGGATTATTTTCTCATCTAATTTTTTGAGGAGGCACTGCCTCCCTTGCCTCCTCAGAGGAAACGCCCCTGGCACTTCTTTATTTTAAGCACCCTCACTTTTTCTTGCGTATTAGCACTTCTCACATGTTGCCAGTACTCTGACCATCTGATTTGTACGAGCCGTTTCTATAGCGGCTCTGATGATCAAATCTGCGACCCATTTGAATTCTATTGAGAATGTACCTCTTTAAAACGCTATGGAGAAAGTCAAGCGTGATCTAAAACGGCCAATACCTAAAAAGACTGTTATGTGCATTGTCATGCACCAACATAAATTAGAAAGCTTTTTAAACTACTCATGACCACCTTTCCTAGAATGAATCACCTAGACCTAGAATTCGCCTGCTTCTATTCCCTCTATCTGGTCTCACAGATTAAGCACACGGAAGTCATCTTCTAAGTACATACATCGCAGGGCTTGCTTATCCTCTCTAAGGCCACTAGAAAAGATCAGAAATGACTCTGTGCTTAACAAGAGTGTACAGCAGTGTGGGAAGTTTGCCCTACTCAACACTCGTTTATTAACTGGTTCTCCGAGACCTAATTTCTGATAATAACTGTGATATGCTGATGCTCACAGAAGCCTGGCAAACATTAAATGACTTTGTTGAACTCAGAACTCAGTTTCTCCTCTTGTATTTTGTTTTAAGACTAAAATTTACATTTTGACAGTCAGTATTTAGTCAGTATTTTGACTAAGCCTCGAATTGGAGGTGGGGTTGGGGGTCTGGCAGTGGTCTATCGCCAGAGTCTTCATATTGAGCTGTCTGCTTTTCATGATGTGACATCATTTGAATATTTGGCATTTAAAATCACGGGTCACTCTCACCTGCTTATAATACTGGTCTACCGTCTTCCTAAAATGATATATAATACTATATCCTTATAATACTTTCTGCCTGTTTCAGTCTTCCCAGTGCAGAATACATTCTTAATGTCTATGATGAAAGTATTTCTACTACTTTGAATCAATATGCTCCCTTAAAATCAAGATATGTTCCATCCTCTTGCACTTCTCCTCAGTTCAACACTGAGCTTAGGAAAATGAAAACCAAGGGCTGGCATCTAGAAAGCTTTTATAAGAAAACTGGCCTTATTGTTCACTCCTTGGCATATACTGAACACATTCAGCAGTATAGGGAAGCTCTTAATGCAGTTCGATCAGCAATTGGAATTACTGGCACTGCCTTTGTCTGGTTTTCCTCCTATTTGACAGGGAGGCAACAATTTGTTACCAGAAGCACAAATCAAGGTTAACTCAAGGTTCTGTCTTGGGCCCTCTTCTTTTCACTATTTATATGTTACCAATTGGAAAAATAATCAAACGCTATGGGTTTATCTTCCACTGCTGATGACATTCAGATTTATTTTAGCACACCTCCCACCTCAGTGTTTCCTCCGCCTACATTAACAACTTGCATAAAGGAACTCAAGCTTTGGCTGGAGGCAAATTACCTCAAATTTAACTCAGGTAAAACTGAGGTAATACTGATCGGCTCTGTTCAATCAGAGCAGTTGAAACTATCTGGTCAACTGATAGATTTGGATGGTGACTTGATAATGCCCTCAATGACAGTTCAAAATCTTGGAGTTCTCACTGATTCCACTCTTTCATTTAATAATCACATTGGTAAAGTGGTAAAGTTTTTACACCTACGTAATACAGTCTCTCTCGTATTTGATCCTCTCTTAGTCAGCAGGATGCTGAAACTGTTGTACATGGCTTTGTCACATCTCAACTAGATTACTGTAACTCACTTCATACGGCCTTTCAGCTAAAAATATCAAACGATTACAATATGTTCAAAACTCTGCAGCCCGCTTGATCACTCACACAAGAAAGAATGAGCACATTACTCCAATCCTCTGTCACCTTCATTGGCTTCGGGTTTCTTGCGTACAAGGTACTAATTCTCATTTGAAAAACTCTTCATAACCTTGGTCCTGCATCTTGGTCCTAGATATTTATCTGATTTACCTCTGCCTTATGCTCCTGTTTGCTCCTTACGCTGTGGGATAGTTAGTCACCCCTAAGTTTAGTCTGGTGACTATGGGAGCCAGGTCTTTCAGTGTTGTGGCTCCCAGGTTGTGAAATGTTCTTCCTCAAGACATCCATCAAGCATCCTCTCTTCTCTCCTTCAAAAACCTCTTAAAAACAAGTTTTTTTTTTCTCTGAATATTACTCTTCAGCTCTCGGTCTCTAAATGGTACCATGTTATGGATATGCTATTTGTTTGAATCCCAAACACAGCATGACATTCAATTGTTGCACAGTAGGTATAGGTAATATAACCCGTAATGTTAAAGTCCCCCTGTAGTCAATCATTTTATCCCTTAAAACTCATCTTTGATCACTAAAATGACATATTTAAAAGTTTTTTCCTTGGAAAAAAAATGTATTCATGCTTAAAATAGCTTGAATGTAACTCTACACCCTTGCTACATTTACAGTAGTATACGTGGAAACATGATTATGCTAATTAGCCCCGCCTCCACTCACTCACGCCAGATCACAGATCCACTCGGCCAACCTACTGAGGTAAACGTTGCACAATGTTATTGCTCTTCTTTGAAACGTTGGACACATAATGGTAATTAATATGATTAGCCTTTTGCTTGACTATGTTATCATACGGCTAATAATGTGTTGCTAATGTAACACAAACCATGTTCCCATTCGCCATCTCAGTCTGCCTTCTAACAATAATCAGAAACGCTTTGAATAACTCAGAACGTCAGTGGAGAAAGGCAAATAGTTCATCATAAGTATAACATCGTAATATACATCATACACCCGCTATATTGCTAAATCTACCTGATTTTTTCATATCAACAAAACAATATACTGGGATAACCTGGCACTCCCCTGCTAGTTCGCTGTTAATGATATGCTAAAGCCCGCCGGCACGTTGATCTGATTGGTTATAATGTAGTTTTAAGGTGAAAATACTCAGCAATTGTATTGACTTATGAATTTGCACATGGTTTGTCTTAAAGCATATTAAAAACACCACATAGACATATAAACAACATTAAAAAATATTTTACCCCAGGGGGATTTTAAGAGATATTTTGTATGGTGAAGCTGTAGTGGTCAGGAAATATTCTAAGTGGTCAGAATATAATAATATTGTAAATGTGTTTTTAAAAGAAAATCAATGTGTATGTTATATATAGGCTATGTTGTTGAATACATTACTGTGTTAAAATACATTACCAATACAAAGACCTGGAAGCGAGCGAGCGAGTCCAAGTGATAAAAAGTAACACAAAAGTAACATAACATTACTTTCAATAAAAAAGTAATGTAATTTGTTGTACCTTTAAAAAGAACTCTCCCCAACACTGGCTGTCACACTCTCTAAAAGGGGAAAATGCACCATAAAATGACTCTTGAATGAAATATTGAAATGCCGTAGTGAACTCACTGATTCAAAAGCCATAGAGATCCAGTGCACTCTCCCGCCCTGCATGCCCACTGCACCATGGGACAGCTGGCCAGGCAAGAGGTTGGGCTCGGGGAGAGAGTGACACTCCGGGTGAAGTAAGGGCAGAATGGATGTGAGGCTGTTTCCTGAAAGAGAGAAACAGGACGTGGTAAAACTGTGACCGACTGAAAGGGTATATGAGAAGGACTCGTGGATGATTCTCCCTCACCTGATGGCAAACACTGAGCTCCACCGGGCTTCACAAGCTTGGCATTGGCACTGATGGCTTTGCACAGCTTGCACAAGTGCCCGATCTCATTAAAAACATCAAAGTCTGGATCATAGATCACACTACCCTTTGAGGGGGAGGAACGTCAATAATCACTCAATTAATAATTCATAAATCCGCTTCAAAGGAAATCAATCAATGTACAATGTGCAGACTGGGACGACATTAATTAAAAATCAGGGTTTTTTCCATTCAAACCTGAAAATAATTTAAAACAATAATAATAATAATAATAATAAAAAACTGTAAATCCTGACATGAAATAAAAGTCCTTTTTCTTTTTTTTTTAATAGAACAATTTAATTAATTTTTTGACAAAATATTATTTGATACATCAGGCTTTTATGGTTCATATAGTATGATATAGTGAGAATATGAAGCTCAAACTCGAGAAAAACAAAAAACAAGCAAACTAAGTCAAATATTCAATTTGGTGCAGTTGCTGATATTTATATGGCCTAAATATATTATATTATTTAAATTCTGATAGCTTGTAATGTAAATCAGTAATAACATAATAGAGACTTAACTACATAAAATGCATCACTCTGTATCTTCCAATAATATGTCTTAGTAAGATGATATTTAAATGCTTAGTTTTATGATCAAAGCTCTGTAGTTTTAAAACATAATGCAATTTATTATAATGATGTCTAAGAGATGAACAAATACATTTCCTCAGAAGCCTGATGTATCATATTTGATATTCATATTTCCAACAAAAAAAGATGGATGGATAAACAACTAAACCTAAGTTGTTCATCTTGAAATATTACTAACAATATAAAAGTTATTCTTACATTTACTTTAGAAAAATCAGTAAAGATTTCACAGCAAAAAGACACGTGAACCACGAGCTAAAGTGGGACATTTTTACAATTATACTAAAATGCCTTTTACTTTCTAAAAAAGTCTAAACTATCAATCAGACGACAGAAGGTAGTAGATTGAGTACAACAGGTTATTCAGCAAAGCTATGATCAAGTTCATAATTAAGACATCTTAGAAATCTGTGCATCAAATACGATATACAGTAGGCTTTATACGGTTGAGGTTCTAGATCACTTTCTAGAGTAAATTTGTGACGTTGATCATGATATAAAATAAGAAGCAGTTTTTTGGTGCCCTTCATTCATTGGTATTCAAAGTAATGGGAGTTGAGGCAAATGTTTCAAAGCATGCACAGATTCATACTTTTTACCTGATTTGGGACAAACTAATCCTGATATCAAACTATTTAGCAAGTGTATGTAAAGTGGGACGCAGCTACTATGATTCTGATGTTGATTCTGATTATTCTCAAGCATTTTCACAAATGGAGTTTACATTATAGTAATTTTTCTTTATTTCTGCACTGTAAATAGTGTAAATTGTTTTATTCTGCCATACCAGGTCTCCAATAACATGGTTGTCTGAGCGCTGAGTGCGGTTGACCCCCAGTATGCCGAACACCACAAACACCATGGCTCCGGTATCCACTAGAGGGCGCACTGCTGGTTTCCCACATTCTCCTCCACTGCAGGGGTTAAAGCCTGAAGTCCTGGAGATCTTCATCTGGGTGGGAGCTGATCACATATAAAAGATGCATCTGACACTTAGCAAAGAAAGAACAACTTTCAAATTGTCATAAAAGAAATGTATCCAGCATCTCCTGCAGAAGTTTGGAGATGGTCCTCAATGCAGAGCATAAAATCCAGGGGGAGGAGTTGGATAAAATCCAACTCCTCCCACCTTACATATACCTAAACCTACCCGTCTCCACCCCCTGATCCCTAAACCCACCCCTAAACCTACCCATCTCCACCCCTAAACCTACCAATCTCCACCCCTTATATAAGATCCGACTCCTCCCCTCGGATCTTGTGTACTGCATTGAGGTGCTACTGGAAGTTTGGGGCATATCAAAGGAATATTGATTCAGTCACAGCCATATGAATTTACTTTTCTACTAGAACCCAATATTTTTTCAAAAAACACAGTACATTTTAAATTATTTATCAACTACCCATAGCTCACATAAAACAGATCTCAGTTGTAGATATTTTAAGTTACTGTACTTACAAGGTCATTCCTTGTGAAAAAGAAGAACACTTTAGCAAACTTATTCAAGAGTTTTTTAATGCAGAAATAATATACTTTAAAAGAATATGTACTTAAATGCATTGCAAACTGAATGTAACGCTTTCGGACACTTAATTACAATGAAATTCAAATGTATTTTAGTTAAACCTTATATTAAATGTAATTAGTTGAAATTTAGTGCTTTTTTTTACTCACTCAAGTTGGCCTTAAAGGGATAGTTCACCAAAAATGAATATTTTGTCATTAATTACTCACCCTAATGTCGTTCCAAACCCGTAAGACCTTCATTCATCTTCAGAACACAAATGAAGAGCTTTTTGATTAAATCTGAGAGCTTTCTGTCCCTCCATTGACAGCTACGTCATTGGAGCGTTCAAGGCCCAGAAAGGTAGTAAAAACATCGTTAAAATAGTCCATGTAACTACAGTGGTTCAACCTTAATATTATGAAGCGACGAGAATACTTTTTGTGTGCATAAAAAAAAACAAATAACGACATTATTCAACAATCTCTTCTCTTCCAAGTCATTCTGAATTTGCAAATGAGCCCCGCCTCCACTCACTCACATCAGCTCAGAGATCCACTCGTTGACGATCACACGTTGATCTGATTGGTTACAAGGTAGTTTGTGACGTCAGAAACACCAGCGATTTCAAAGCGTGTTTTTGAGACTGTCTTTGGTTCACTGCAGTTTTAAGGAGAAAATACTCAGCAATGGTGTTGACTTATGAATTTGCACATGGTTTGTCTTAAAGCAGATTAAAAACACCACATAGACATATAAACAACATTAAAATCTTGATTTTCACCACAGGGGGACTTCAAGTCTTCACTGTATGAAATAAAAAAACACTGATATTTATTAAAGCTACAAAAGTTCAAGAGCAGTGAGTGAATTTCTCTTATTCTTTTGTTGTTTGATTAAGGACACAGACAGCATCAGTATATTAGGCTGCTGTCAGTTTAAGAGGGTTATACTAAGGAAATTGGTACACATCAAATTCTCTCTTCTGTTTACCTTCACTCAATACATTAACCTACTTTGTTTACATGAATACTCAGATTTTTACATTTTTGTGAGTATTCGACCGTTTAACCGTGTCCAGAAAGCTGCCTGTCAGTGTGCGAATACTGAAAATGAGTTATGTTTTGCGGCATATTGTACTTTTAATAACTCTTTGTAACATCAAGCAAGTCCCCCTCTTTGGCCATTTCTCAATATGCGTTCTTGTCTGTACTTGTGAAACGTCATCAGTCGCTGCCCAAGTACTGTCCCAATACACAAGTTTGCATTTTGGCAAAAACGGTTAAAAATCCCGGAAGTGTTCTTGACACGCCCATTTTACCGAGGATGCATCGGTTGGTAACTTGTGTGAACTTGACGGCAGAAATATCCCAGCATTCATTTCGGCATTCGATGAAGGAGAGGCAGGTCAATACAAAGTCGTTTTTCTACAATTTCGTACGTTATTTCATCACTATATTCACTTCTGAGAACATTTGATGCGAGAAATCAACTGTGTAGATTTCAAATATTGGCATTTTTACGAAAATTTATGGCGAATCGAAAATGTGCTCAAACATTTTCGGAAGTGAGAATCTCCATGAGCGTTGCTTTATTGTTATGAATATACATTACATTGTAGAGTACAGTTGTAGAGAAATCCCTTGAGCTGAGGGTAGGCTTGGGCGATAAAGCCTGGCTGTTATCGTCAATAATTCGCGTTATGTTTGGGTACTGCAGACGGCGTCTGTGCGGGGGTATTATTGCGCAATACCAGCAAGAACACATCGTCTCAAACTGTCAGCAGCGTTCTGTGTGCTCGTCACCTTGTGAGTTCATTCTTCCAAGAACAACTAGCAAGAGCGTTCTCCCCAAGAACACAAGTCCGTTCTTTGCATTCTTGGTTTTGAGAAACACCCTTTATTACTCATTCGTCCGGCCATGTTCCTTTATCGCTCTAATGTGTCATGAACTCCTTAGTTATAGTTAAGCGCACTTCTTTTTCACAAGGGGATGTTCTGCCACAACCTTAAATTATGCACAACTTCAAATACATTTAAAACCATGCATGTACCAGCAGGAAGTGGGGCGTAAAACCTGCCCTGAGTGGGTCCGTCGGGCCCAGAGCTGAACACACACCCTGGAGGCCCCTCACACACACGACTGGGGTACGGGCTGTTGGTGTGTTGGGCAAAATACAGCTTCCTGTCAAAAATACACAAACAGGAGATCAGTTACTGGATTATTATAATCCAAGATCTTTTTCAGGCATTTTGATTTGTTCAAATGGGGCACTGAGGACTATACAGGGTTAAATGTTGCACAGTTGAGAAGCAATAAAAATGATTTCAATCAGTCACGGCTCATCTGTGAACATCACACTCGCCTGCTGTGCTGCTGCTCAACCGAAGCCACGTAGAACTCAAACTCTGATCTCCAGCGACGGCTGCCGTCACATGACCGCAGTGTGAGCATCCAGCGAGGGTGGGGGTGATAGGCGTGAGACACACACACGGTCATCCGCGTGCTGAAGTTGCTATGGGGACTGCTGTAGGCCTGTTACCGTGACAACACATCGATCAGTGTTTGTCAGCTCAGATGGAATGGGGCTATAAGGGCAATTGAAGCGTGCTGAGGTGATGCAAACACACGCCAGAACTAATGGCATTCCCGAGGCGGCGCAATAGATTGTGTACATTGAAAGCTTTGTTTTTTCACTGAGGCATTAGCAAACAGGCAGAAATGGTTTTTGTCTGTGTAGTGAAGTAATAAGCAATGTGAAAAACACATTTGCCAACCACAATTATGTTTTCAAGAAAATGGCTTATCACAGCTGTCTGTCGACACAACGGTTTGTGCTCGAGTAAACCATAGTTTCTTTTTCTTTGCTTAATGTAGTAAATATACTGGCCATTGATCTGAGTCAAATTTGGTAAAAATCGGACCAACAGTGCAGCAGGATTCCGCAAAAGTACGATTTGCAGGAAATTCAAAATGGCAGACAGCAAGTTCGACTGACTATGGCATAATGGGTATCATAGCAAAGGTCTAGGAGGAGTTCGAAAAGGTTTTTCATAAAATTCAAAATAGCGGAAAAGCAAATAATAAGAACCCTAACAGATACATAAGGTGCCTACACACCTTCTGTGCTTGGCCCCTAATAAGAATTACAAAAGCACTTAACAAAATTCCCAAAACTTAAACTAAAATTCAAATGAAAGCCAAAAATATTCAAATAAAAGCTCATTCAAAATATGAGTAAATAGTATCTAAATTTTAGATACTATTTTAGTAGCTATCATAGTATTTATTCATATTTTGAATTAGCTTTTAAAGTAGAATTAAACTAACTCTATGAATTTAAACATCCAAAATACATTTGTGCATTATTTGTCTTTTATCAAATGTAACTCATATTCAGGAACAGAACGTCTCGGTTCCCTGAAGGAGGGAACGGAGACGTACGTAGAACGTGATCGACTGAAAGGGAACCGGAATTTAAAGGCATTCTCAATTCTCTCCTGGACGGCACGCAGTCCTGGTGTTTGTCTCTCTGTGTGTGTGTGTGTGTGTGTGTGTGTGTGTGTGTGTGTGTGTGTGTGTGTGTGTGTGTGTGTGTGTGTGTGTGTGTGTGTGTGTGTGTGTGTGTGTGTGTGTGTGTGTGTGTGTGTGTGTGTGTGTGTGTGTGTGAGGGTGTGTGTGTGTGTGTGTGTGTGTGTGTGTGTGTGTGTGTGTGTGTGTGTGTGTGTGTGTGTGTGTGTGTGTGTGTGTGTGTGTGTGTGTGTGTGTGAATGTGTGTGGTCATACAGACCTGAAAGAATGGCACATCCCCGTGCCCGGCCGATGATGCTTGCCAGGGCGCAGGTACACTGGCACTGAGTGAATAGCGATATAGAGGAACAGCTGAGCCCATCTCCAGCATAAACACATAGACAGTTAGGAGACCACCTGCAGAATTTTATAAGAGACATCTTTCAAAAACATAAAAACAATCGTAACAACCCTAAACTTTGAAAAGGTAGAGTTTGAGGTCTAAAATAATGTTTTTGTGAAAACTTATCAACTGACAGTTCAACTGACAACCCTTGACCCTTTGTGCTAGGTAGTATTAGCCATTATGTTTTGCATATACTGTACTGTATTTCTAAAACAGAATTTTGTCAATGTTTATGAGTGCACTAGCATTTATGACCTCAAAACTAATAGACATGGACACAAAACGTTAATTTGGATTTAATAGATTATTTTATAAACCAATAAAACTTGCAACAGCATGTCAGTGGATGTAGATCACCAATGGGGTGCATTTGTTTGCACTTTATTTCGTGATTTCACGGGAGAAGAGTTAAATGTGAGAGAGCTGTGTGTGCCTCGTAAAAACGGTGATGTTTTATATGAATATGTTGCCCATGACATGGTCCTCCCAAAATTTCTTTTACGACTGGTAAGGGGACGATTCAAAGTGAAATATCTTCAATAAGATACTGCAGCCACTGTTCAGGGAGGAAAGACTGCATAATAACAGTTTTTATTTCAAAAATCCATTGAGGTTAAGAGAACATCCAAACTTTGGTTTTCACAGCACATTAAGTTAATTAATTGTGGGAATATAGACAAAAGAAGATATTTTAAAGATAATGGGTAACCAAAAAATTGATGGGCCCCATTGACTTCCATAGTATAAGGGAAAAAATACTATAGAAGTCAAATGGGGCCCATCAACTCTTTTGTTACCCTATATTCTGAAAAATATATTTTAGTGATCAGCAGAAGAAAGAAATTCTTGTGGGTGAGAAATGATGGCAGAATTTTCATTTTTGGGTGAACTATTCCTTTAAAGGGATTTGCAGTATGGTAGAGAGCTGATAGTTGATCAGTTGAAAACACCAGGGGAACTGGAAGCAACAGTTAAAGTCCCCCTGTAGTTCAATTAATTTTATCCCTTAAAATTTGATCACCAAAATGACATATTTAAACGTTTTTCCTTGAAAATCTTCATGCCTTAAAATATCTTGAATGTAACTCTACACCCTTGCCTCATTTAGTATAAGTGGTTCTATGAATATGCAAATGAGCCCCGCCTCCACTCACACACACCAGCTCAGAGATCCACTCGTTGACGATCACACGTTGATCTGATTGGTTACAAGGTAGTTTGTGACGTCAGAAACACCAACGATTTCAAACTGTGTTTTTGAGACTGTCTTTGGTTCACTGCAGTTTTAAGGAGAAAATACTCAGCAATGCTGTCGACTTATGAATTTGGACATGGACATTGTCTTAAAGCACATTAAAAACACTTAGACATATAAACAACATTAAAAGCTTGATTTTTACCACATGGGGACTTTAACTAAATATTCTTGTAACTACTTGCAAAAGAATAAGGCCTGCAACATTCAAACATCTACTCTGGCATGGCACAGGACATAAAACCATAGTGAAGAAGACAATAACATTTTTTTTTTTTTATGAAAGTGTTTTGACCTGGATAATGGATAGGGGATGCTGGACACAAAAAAAAAAATGTTGCAAACCACTGTCCATCTTGGCCAACCTGGTTAGAGCCAGTAAAACCCCTTAACTAAGCTGGTGGGGTGGGCAGATTAACCCATGTTCTGAACCCGGTTTACCAGCTTGACAACCTTTCGTTGGTACAGTATGACCTGGTTTTTGCAGCAGGGAATGCATCAAAGACTGATTAAGTTTTGATAAAACAGGTGTCAGTGTTTTTCCACCCGTTCCTCCCAGAAGAGCAGAAAAACAAACCTGCGAGTGTCTGTGCGGTGCTGTTGGATGCTGGTTTGGACTGGTTTGAGGGAATTGTGGGATGGTTCCCTGAGGTAGAGCTTGTGAAATCAACAGCACTGTGAAGATTATGAGGTCGCTCCATAAAAACACCTGAGAGACACAGAGAGGTCAGGCATGTCAGTATGTACCGCTTCATTTTTTTTGAAAAAGTTTGGGGTTGGTAAGGTTTTTTAATGTTTCTAAGTTAAGCCTCTTCTTATCACCAAGGCTGCATTTATTTGATCAAAAATACAGTACAGTAATATAGTGAAATATTATTACAATTAATATATTCATCTTCATTTTTTTGTGGAAACCATTATGCTTTTGAAGATTTTACCTTGAAGATTTTTTGATGAATAAGAAGTTCAAAAGAACAACATTTATGTGAAATTTATATATGTCAATTTCAAAGTCTTTTCATTCACTTTTGATCAATGTAATGCATCTTTGCTGAATTAAAAATATATTTATTTCTTTAAAAAAAAAAAAAAAAAAATTACTGACCCCCAGACCTTGATTGGACATTATAAATATTACAAATATTCAAAAAGTTAGAAATACACTATTTGGACAAAAGCATTAGGACACATCCCTTGATTAATGAATTCTGGTCTTTCAATCAGACTCATTGCCACATGTGTAAAATGTGTAAAATCAAGCACCTAACTTTGTAGTCTGCATTTACAAACATTAGTGGAAAAATGGGTTAAATGCAGAGGACAAATTTCAAGTATAGGTTACCAGCCTTCACTTCAAAGGTGGGACCCACTCTGTGGCGTGTTCGCACCGCATGAATTAGGAACGATTTTAGTTCTTGGAACTCCTTTTGGGGGAACTAAATTAGCTCCTGCTTCAGAGTACGGTCTAAACCAGCACTATAGGAACTACCAGTGATGTAAGTGCATGTTGATCAGCAGAACGCACGCGAAACACCAGCACATGCCATTTAATAAAAAGCCATGTACACAAAGTTTGTAGCCTATATATTTACTCCACAAACTAACTCTACAAACATGGAAAACGGTGATAGATGGACCTCTCAACCTTTACGCTAAGGAGATAATCAAAAACTTTGGACCAAGCTAAACATGATTATGTACTTCTGCTCAGCTAGCAACTTTGTGCATCAACCACACAGCAAATGCTAATGTTTTTCATATACTGTCTACTTTCTTTGTATAACAGTTCTATCTAATAATGTATTAGACAGGACTGTTAAACAGAGCATAAACTTATGAAGATGGAGAATGGGAGCGATGTGTGTTAAGGCTCTGCCGTCAAAATAAAAGTCACATCAACAAGCCCAGCTTACGTCACTTCAGAGTTCCTACTGGCGGTGCAAATGCAACCAGGAAAACGGCCCTAGGAGAACAGTTAGTTCTCGGGGAACCACGCTGGTGGCTAGTTCCTATAACTGCTCCTAGAACTACCCAGTGTGAAAGGAGCTATTGTCTATGTATTTAGATTGCAGAAACTGGGATGGCCTCAGCCCTATGACCCTAAAAGGTCATATAAGGACCAATCAATGAATGAATGAATTTAGAATGCAATATCATTACAGTTCCTGTTGGTGTAATGGTCAGGGGTCCCAATACTTTTGTCCATATAGTGTATATTTTTAGGCCTTTTTGCCACTTTAATTTGTCAGGATATAGAGAGACAGAATGAGAAATTATGTGGGGAACAAATAATAACATTTCATTATTTTACATATTTCAAAATCCATGGTCAAGATTTTGAATCTGAGATTTTCAATGTCGAAACTTACGTTTTCATATATTTATGACTGAATATATAACAACTGCTGGTTTAAGCATTATAATGTTTTTGTTACATAGGATACTTGATTCTGGTCAGCTGATGGCATTCTGTGCTTGAATATTTTTTCTAAACAGTATAATTGATCATTGTTATAAAAAACTATTTCTTCCAAAGCTAGTCTAGTTTCATGTCTCCTGTGTGATAAATAATGTACAGTCAGCCAGTCATAACAACAAAAAAATGAAGCCCTTGTGGGTGACACTAGACCCTGGTGCAAAGCAGATATTATTCCTTATGTAATGGCTTATTGATGAAAGCTATTTCCTGACACCCAAATATTGTCTCTACTCATGTTTCGGCTCATTGCCCGCTGCCTTCATCTACTCGCTGTATCTTGCCATGAGCAGAAAATCTGTAGTCTAATTAAATAATGCAGCGCAAATGAGTCAAGCGATCGTTTTCTATGACCCACGAGAGTGTACTGCACTGTTTAGAAGGCCCACCTGAGCACATATGGCAGGAGATCCCCTGAGCGCTCAGGTTACTGCGCAGGTCCAGCAGTCTCTGTAGGTTGGTGTCTCTGTGGAACAGCACAGGCGCGTGACTGGCCGGCCGCAGGAGACAACAGCAACACACCGAGCCCAGCAGAACCAGAACATACACACCTGAAAAAAACAGACAGGATTAGACGTGCGATGTGGACGGGGGAGGATGTTTATCACAACAAGCTAATGCTGGGTTTTAAATGCATCCTGCTACATTATGCATGACTGTATTAAGTCTATAATTATACAGCCGTTGTTTCAACACTGCTCAGGCTGCTCACCTAATAAGCAGTGGTGGACTGGGAGAAACCTGGCTCTAATTTAGCTTATTGACATGCATACAGCTGCATAAATATGCATACTGTATACACAATAGGCGTTTGTTGAAATTTCTTGGTACACTCCACAAGCTTAATTGCAATGTCGCAGACACATACGTAAGAGATGCAGTTCATAGCTCTTTTGTTTAAACTGTGAATAGACTGACCTTGAGAATAAGAAACAAATTACAGGGAGTCTGAAGCAAAACAGCCAGGACATTTTTTATCTTACTCATGCAAAAAAGTGTGTACATTAGCAGAAAAATCGGAATCGGACTTGCACGAGTTCACTACTGTACTCTTTGTTCGTTTTTGGATAATCATTTATCAGACATTTATACCTGTGTAAGCATTCTTTAATCAACAATTCTTCTGGTTCTTATAAAGGTATATTCTTAAAATAAATTTAAATAGACAATCCTGATTTAGTTACAAAGTAAATACTGGTAATCATTGTTATTTTAGTATTACTTATATACTATTACAGTATGTGTTAATATTTAATCATTTTAGCTTAAGTTTTAATCATTTTGTTGTGTGCTTTTGTCATTTTTATTAATAATAAAAATACATTTTATTTGCAATGCGCCTCGCTTATACTCAAAGCAGAAAACAAGCAAATTAATACACAATACATGAGTCAAAATAAATAATACCTAATGCAGTTAGTTGCCAATATAGTTTAGTATAGTTCTGATTTCAGTTTTAGTTAACAACACTTCTGGTAAGATATTTACAGAGTACTACTCACATTATTTTTTGCATAGTGGGTTATGCATAGAATATCTAAATGATGTACTAAATATACGCAGTATACAACTAGAGAACACTTCATCAGTACCACATCCCACAATGCACTTAATTTCATCAAACTGCCAAAAGTACGTTTACACAAAATTGTATTAAAAATGCAAAAAAAGAAAAGAAAAAGAAAACCTATAGGGCCCTATCTTGCACCCATCGCAATTGACTTTGTACACCAACGCATGTATCATTCCTATTTTGCACCCGCGCACAGCGGACTTTTCCCTCCACAGACGCACGTCAGTAAATTAGGGAATGTACTTGCGCTCCCGAGGGCGGTTCAGCGAAAAGAGGAGGCGTGTTCCGGCGCAAACGTTCCCTGGTGCTATTTTGCAGTTTCAGAAAACAATTCCGTTGCGCATGTTATTCAAATGCTATTTTAAGAGCGCATGCTTGGCTATAATGTAGCATTGTGCACAACGCGCATACACTTTGCTTCTCTCATCTACACAGAAGCAGCAGTTTTCATTTTTGCAAATCATAGGCTACATTATTACAAGGAAATATATTAACACATGAAATCATTGTGGTGTCCATGAAGATGTGAAAAAATAGGCATAAATGTAGCTTACACATTAACCCAAATTATCATACGCCTGTTTAACCAAAGCTAATTTGGGTGTGTTTCTCCATCCCAATACAATGTCACTTTTCTGTCTTTTACAGCCCTGACGAGAACGTCGTTCTCCTCGGCTGTGAACCGCTCCTGGTGTGCGTCTGGCAAATCCACCATTATAATAGCAATCAGCCATGAAACAAGTGCGCCTGCTCTTCAAGGGAATGTGAGATGATGTTTTGATTGGTTTATTTCACGTTGCGTCGGGCGCAAGAGTCATTTATCCCGCCGGTATAATAGCAACAGCGCCCAAGACCCGCCCACAAAGTTACTTGCGTTTCGCGTTTGATACTTGCGTTTCAGATCGTTAAAATAGGGCCCATAATGTTTATTTCCAAGTTTATCTGTAAATGTTCTTGACTGTGTCAAAAATGTGTCTCAACTATTTTAAGAAAGAGTAGGCATTATACAGTGTTATGCAGTAAGCAGCAAGCAGAATGTTAATAGCCCACATTAAAACTGCACAGAATGTATTATATATTGCATACTATTTTTTTAAATAATAAGCAAATCAATATAAGCATTATTCTACACTACTCCACACACTAGTATTCCTACACTAGTCCAAGCTCTAGTATGCAAACATTGTAGCCACATGACCTCACTTCATTGCATGTGTAATTTAATAAACGGTGTCCAGTTATTATAGCCTATAAAATGTCTCCACATTAGGCAGTCTGGTCAAATAATGAGTCAAGGAAGAGATGTAGCTGATATTATCGGTTCATCCATCATACTGCACATTACACTGCGGTATACAGTATCCCATGCTCTGTTGCACACTGCACATTTTGACAAGTGTAGTAAGTCATCCAATCATTTTATGCATACTGGAAATTTGCATACTATTTAAACATACTATATATATAGAGAGAGAATAGAGATTACTTGTTGCAGGAAACAGAATATTATATTCCTAACAGTCTGGTTCACACTGCAGCTTATTTTGGCCAAGAACTGTCCATGTAACACTCTTGTGAAAAATAAGTGCATTTAATTGCTAAAGTATACTTCTTTTTCACAAGGGCAAAGTAACAAAAGTTTGTTTTTATGTGATGTGAGTAAATGTTAAGTACTGTAGCACTGCACACAAAGTGATGTTGACTCAAGGATATCTCTTTTGCATGCTATCAAATGTCTCAAATTAAAATCTTATATAATATTTTACATGAAACTCACAAACGTTAGCAAATCAAGCAACTAGTTTTTCAGCTGAAGCATTTATTGTACTTTATACCATGGTCTGGGTGAATACTCGATTCTGATTGGCTGCAGGGTGTCCATTAAAAAGTGATAGAGGACACTTATGGCGCTTTTCCACTGCATGGAACGGTACGGCTCGGTTCAGTACGGCTCACTTATGACGCATTTCCACTGCATGGTACGGTATGGTACGGCTCGCTTCGGCTCGCTTTAAATGGTACCACCTCTGTTGAGGTTCCAAGCGTACCGTACCGATACTAAAATGTGACGTGAAAACACTGCAGATCACTGATTGGTCAGACAGAATCATCTCTACCAGCGTCATTGTAATTACGACACGAGACACTAAACTCGCTAGATTTAAATAGCCAGTAGACAACAGCCAACGCTGTAGCACCTGTTTTAAAAAAAAGAGTATAAACTTCAAAAAAAGAAATGGCTGAATCGTGGTCAGTGGACGAGGTGCAGACGTTCCTCTCGTTGGTTGCCGAGGAGCGGATGGGGAAACACGGAATAAAAAATTTGCATTTAATATAATGATGTCATGGCAGTAGAGACGGCAACTATAACGATCAGTCCCACCCACTTTGAAGCGGTACTAACTGCAGTGGAAAAGCAACCGAGCTAAAGCGAACCGAACCGTGCCGTACCGAGTCGAGTCGTACCACGCAGTGGAAAAGCGAAGCGAGCCGAACCGTTCCGCGCCGAGTCGAACCGTACCGAGCCGTACCATGCAGTGGAAAAGCGCCACTAGTAAATAAACCGTCAGGCGTAACCAGGGAAACCAAGTTATTGTTTGTAAAAACGTTAGATTTCAATTGTAAAACTAATTAAAATATAAACTAATGTTTTAAAAATGTGTTATTTGGCAAGTGACCATGGTATAAGCGGGTTAATGCCCTTCGAGGTGTCCATTGTCAGGTATTAATGGACTTCGGCAGAGGCAACCGGTTCACGCCTCGCTGTCATCCATTAATTCCTGACAATGGACACCTCGTCGGGCATTAACCCTTACTTAATTGTACAATACTTTGGGTTCAGGAAGACTGATAAAAGCCTGTGCATCACAACTTCAGAAAGTAGCATATTAACCAGCCAATCAGAGTGCAAGGTTCCTGCCAGCTCTTGGCAGTTTTGTGCGTGTCGTACATCAGACCGTACAGAACAGAACAGTCTGTGAGTGCATTGTCTGCTCCTGAGAGCAAATGAGTAAAGATGCTTAACTAATGTGAGTATTGTGAAAGCACATCATGTCTTTCGAGGGATCCACAAATGTTCCTAATTATCACAAATGTTACTGACCTATGATAGTTTTCCGTTTGTCGACGACAGGTTCTGCCACCCATTGTCTCAGGAGCCTCTGAAGGTGTGCACTGACAACTCCCACGCTGCCCTCAGAGGACACGGACAAAGGAGCTTCTACAGAGAGCGACAGCAGGGCAGCATCCGATTCAGACTCATACACACCTGGACAGAAATCAAGACATCCTACAATTTGAGATAATGCACCAAGGTTTTCATCTTAAAGGGGTCATGTCATGAGAAATCAAATTTGCCTTGATCTTTTGACATATAAGTGGTCTTTGTACCATTAAAACATCCTGCAAGTTTCATAGCTTAAAATGTCCTTATAAACAAAGCAAACCTGCCGTGTAGTCGCTTATTGGCAGACATTTCCCGAGACGTCTCAAAAGCAAATAAACCCATTATAATCACTGACGCTGTCTACAGCACACAGATGAGAGTTCAGTTTCTGACATGCTCAACACACTTGAGTCTATTGACAACAGGACAAATGGAAGAGTAAAATAACGTTTGCTTTGACACATCCAGCTTCAACAGCCCATTTGCGTCTCTGTACAGACTTCAGAAGGACCCCAGTGTCGGAAATAAGTTCTGTATTTTAATGGCGTCCCAGAATGCATTGGAGGATTATATGTTTGTTCGGAGCATTTTGTTTTGTAAATGAGGGACAGTGTAATGGAGAGTCGCAAAGAAACTTTTGTTGACAGACGAAGCAGCCGACTGATCTGACAGCAGCTGCATCTCAAACCATATGTAAATGATTGATGCTTTGTGGGTAAATTATGTTTTTTTTTATGGATAATGTTTCTAAACACTAAATCACGTGCAGTATTGAGTGGCCATTGATGCTGTTTCCTATGTAGCGACATTAGCCAATCATAAGTGGCCATTTACTGACTTAAAGGAGCCGCCCCTTAAAAACGAATCATTTCAGACAGTCTCAGAATAAAGGTTGAAAATAATTGTTTTTTCTGCATATATATATATGTATATAAATATATTTATTTATTTATTTATTTTATTTTATTTGTGCAAAACGTTATCAATATTATAAGTGAACCATGACATTCAAGTGATAAAAAACATGCATGTCATGACCCCTTTAAAATAAACAGACAATTAAAATAGACCCTATTTACCTCCTTACTTCACATTCCTGGTCTTATAGTAACTGATTAATTGGTGTACATTATTCCAAATAAGAAATTGTATTTGTAATCTTTTATCAAAATAAAGTAATCCTTACCTGGTTCCAGTTCTACAGTTATTAGAGCAACATCATCATCATCTGAGAGGGGACTAGGGCTGGCGGACAGTTTAGTTAGTGTGGTCCACCTGTTAGGTTTAACAATCTCAGTGTTAAAGGGACAATTCACCCAAAAATCCCATATGTCATCACTTACTCACTCTCGTGTCATTCCAAATCAGTATGCCTTTGTTTCGCTCTTTTCCATGCAGTTGCAATGAATGGGGACTGAAGTTTTCAGTCTTCAAAAACAATGTTAAAGAACCATAAAAGTGTCCATTCACCAAAAATGTTATTCACCAATAATCTTTTCCTCCAGTAAGCTGTCAGTGGATCACTCTGTCAGTGAATTTAGCTTGAGAACTGGAGCAGTCTGTATCATGAACAAATCATTCAGACCTGTTTTGTGAACTGGGTCAACTAATTATTTAAAAAGATTCAACTAAAAATAACGTTTCGAGTTTGGTTCATGTTGTTTATGTCGAGAAGACACTGTTTTCTGCACTGCAAATCCACTTTGATGCACTTCTAAAGGATGAGGTTACTGTTCAGTGTATCAAGGAAGATCCGGAGCTGAAATTCAGATATGGTTAATGAGCAATTGGTTTCCGAAACACACTATAAGTGGTCGACCAATCACAACAGACTAGGACGTCTGACCAATCAATGTAGAGTAGGCTCTCGGAAAGGAGGGGCTTAGAGAAAATGTATTCTCTTGTCAAACTGTTTCAGATACTGTGACAAAAGATGTGAAGCTACAATGTATATTATGAGAAAATTAATGTGTTTTTTGAACTTGGATGCATGTAAACCTATTGTAGGAGACCTCTGAAACTAAACGTTTAAAATAGCCTAATTGGGCACTTAAATGTACTGAAATTGCATGGAAAAGAGTGGCCAGCACATTAAAATTTAAAAAAGTGTGTGTTTTGCAGAAGAAAGAAAGTCATGATTTGGAACAACATAATGTTAATAATGACAGAATTTGCATTTCTTGGTGAACTATGATTTTAAAGGCATAATTCATCCAAAAAATGATTTTTTTCATCCTCATTTCATTCCAGACCTTAATGTCTTTCTTTCTTCTGCGGAACATAAAATATATTTTTGAAGAATTTTGGTAACCAAACTGTTTTGGTCACCATTGACTTCCATTGTATGGACATTTCTTAAAATCTTCTTTAGTATTCCACAAGCAATTGTACCTTTAATGAATGATTTATGTGATAAAAGTTGTAAAATTCAAAGAAAAAACATGCACATTTCTCGTAAAGACATTTGGAAAGACATAAAAACTCTACCATTTGGGACAGGGGTTGCCATTGGTAGCTCCACACTGGGTCCAGATGCAAAGGGCAGCAGGCATGAGAATGGACACCCAAAGCCAGCAGCAGCTCACAATGAGAGACATGAACAGACCGAAGTCATGAACCGCTGGGATCTAATGACGCATGCAAAACAGATAAAGGTCACACGTCAGGTGTTGGCAGATTTTTTTTCCCTTTGCATGTTTTAAAATAAATTAACCGGCGGGATTCTCATTACGTCAATACGCTACTGAATAAACATGAGATGGTGACAGAAACATAAAAGCCCCATGGGTAAAAAAGCTACTGTGAATAAAAATATCTCTTTAAAAATTAAGAAAGGTTTGACTTTCTGCTCTACATGTTCTTTCTGCTTATTACATCAGTTGTGTTTATTTTTTGATTGATGTTAAAACCTGAGCTTCACAGTAGGAGGTCATGTACGAATCCGCAAGTTCACTCAGAACTTTGGCTCATTTAATCACACCACTTAAAGCTTAAACTTGTTTTGATAATACAGAATGTAAGGGTCACAGGTCATGATTAAAGCATTACTCTTTATATTGTGTTACTTTTCGTTGTAATTAATTGTATTACGTTATTGTCTAAAATTGACGGTCCTAGTAAAAATCTTCCGGGTACTGATGTCACGGCCATGAGCACATCGACAATTTCCACTGAAACAGGAAGCTAAGGCAGGACATATTGAATGGCTCCTCCCCCTTTTCAAATAGCCAATAGCGTTTAGTTTACCTCACAGACTACAAGTTGTACTTGACAGCACCATGGAAGCGAATCCGAGCGCTGATGATACGTTTGATCAATAATAGAGGTGTGAAAAAATTATAGACATTTCATTCTTAACCAACGTACAGTTGGAAAATGGAATAAAACTCGAGGGTTTGAGCAACTGAACACGCATCTCCAACCCATTTTGCACAGTGACGTATCAACGGTCGCTTTGGCCTGGTGGTATTTATAGCAAAGGGAGCGGGATGCTTTACATTCTAGAGAGCATTTGATTGGACAGAAGTCCGCATGATGTCATAAAAATCCATGATCCATCTTAGCGGAAGTGAGAGACTGTAAGTTTTGCGAATTTTGTCATTGATTTGGAACACACCAGCTTATTCATAACCTTAAGGCTAACATATTCATACCAAAAGCTAAAAAACTAAAAATTTGATTTCAGGGGGCATTTAAGCAACCAACTCTGATAAGCATGAATTACGTTAGTATGAGGTTAGCCAATCATAATATAGAGATTTTAAAGGTATAGCAGCAAAAACAGCTTGTTTAATTGCACCAAAGAATTGGAAAACGGTTTAGAAAAACTAAAATACAACTGTTTTGGGTGCAGGAAACCTTAACTAGCATTGTAAGTGAACTACAAAATGTAATGTAAATGTGGTCTTAATGGTCTAAATGTTAGCACATCTTTGTTTCGACAATTGATTTTCTGGCCGTGTTTATCCTGCTCCGCTGACTGCACCTGTGAGAAGGTGTTTGCAGCATACGCTGCTGCCGTCGTGAAGGACGTGAGGAACGTCGCTCTGCCGGCTGTCTTTACTGTGTAGATCATACGCTGCTTTGAACAAGTCAGGTGGGCTGACTGTCTGAAGGTACTTATGAACACAAACACATCATCCACACCTAGAAGGAAAGACAGAGGAAGACAGTAAGACCAAAGAACATGTTTATTTATAATGTGGAAAGCTCATGGGTTTTTATTACTCTGACCGATGCCGATGATGACGAAGGCTGCCACTCCGTTGAGAATGCCGAGGTATTTCACTCCAAACGCCACATGATACAAGAAGAGCGCCACGAGACAGCTCAGACCAATACTGGCCAAGCCAAAGAACGTCAGAAACACTGAGGAGAAACAAAATGGATATGATGCATAATGCCAAATCAAAACACTTGAGACTTTTAGTGTTCAAGCACAGTGATCATTTGTTAATTTACAAGCGCATTTTCTTTTAAAATATACAGTATGTAATTTAATCATTGCATGGGTAATATGAAGAGTATTTATTAATTTGAATATGAATATGAATTTTCAGCATCATTACTCCAGTCTTCAGTGTCACATGATCCTTCAGAAATCATTCTAATATGATGATTTGCTGTTCAAGAAATATTTCTGATTATTATCAATGTTGAAATCAGTTGTGCAGCAGTTTTTGTGGAAACCGAGATACATTTTTTCAGGATTCTTTGATGAACAGATAAATGTTGTTTAATGCGGAAAGAGAAGAGCATTTATTTAAAACAGATATTTGATTAGATCAATTTAATGTTTCCTTCCTGAATGAAAGTATTTAAGGGATAGTTCACCCAAAAATTAAAAAACTGTCATTAATTACTCATGTCGTTTCAAACCCGTACGACTTTCGTTCATCTTCGGAACACAAATGAAGATAACGCGAGAATGAACCTCATTGGTTCTTTCACGTCAAGCGAACATGCTTGAGCCTCCGTTTACCATAACTAACTTGTGAGTTGATGAATGTTTATATGTGAATAAAAGCCTAAATTAAATCTGTTCATCGTATAAAGTGAAAATTTGGACTAAACCACTCAATTCATATTGATTTGTTTTTAAAAATCTCTTTATGAACTTTTTTGAAGCGTCAAAGTGGTAGTTGCGTGAACTGTCAATGGAGGGACAGAAATCGCTCAGATATCAGTAAAATATTTTCATTTGTGTTTTGAAGATGAACGAAAGTCTTATTGGAACAACATGAGGGTGAAAAATGTATTTAGAGGGAAAAAAAATCTTACACTGACACCACATTTCAATGGTGTAATAAAAAAAAAAAGGTAATGAACAGCACATTTTACTAAATTTTGTTTAGCTACTAAACAATCTTGCTACAAATGCTGCACAGACTCAAAATAATCAACAAACCTTTTCTTTTGGATTAGTTTATTTAAATCAACTATCCAAATTAGGCGTTTCACTAAAATGAAGGGCTGCATGCACAATAAACTGCTGTAAAAAACAGCAATGTAGCAACAATTGCTTTGAACTGTAAGAACTACGTAAACTTAGCATCAATACTTCAAGCTAATTTTTCCAACACATGCACCTCTTGACAGGTCTTTTTGAATTCACCAAGACCTTAATGTCAAATTCAAAATATCTGACACTCTTACAAACCAACGTTTTGAATTTACCATTAGCAATCGCAAAACTGCCAAGATATTTTTGGCCCACATGCTTTACCGCACTAGGAGCTGTTTTCTGTGGTTTCAAGCTTTTATCCCTGAATTAACTGAAAGTGCTGTGGCGTACAGAGAGTGCTGAAGGTTTTGTAACAAACAGTCACAAACTGGTGTGCAAGCTGAGTGGAACGACAGCGTTCGAGAGCTCTCTATTGTTTCTCAAACAAGGTAGCACATTGCAAGTGCAGCAGACACATTTAGGGAAGGTTATATGATATACAGATAAAGCACAAAGGTCAAGTTACATAACGTGAAAAAGCGTCATTAAGGTTTTTATAAAAATGTCAAATGGAAAAGTGGTGTTCCCTTTTCCATTATCCAGACGGTTGTTGGTGCAGCAGCTGTGAGAAAATAAGCCTCATTTTAGGAATGTCCTGACAAAAATAGTATAACGACCTGAATATACCGAGAAAACCAGCTGTGGAGCTGTGAGACGGCCAAATCAATAAGATTTACTTGATTAATTGCCCAACAACTAAAGTCACAGATAGTACACCTTCAAGTCTGCATCCTCTTGTGCTTTTAATAGACTCATAGCTGAAATACATGTTTACTGCTTATTAAGTCATACTGCAAAATGTGTGGGTAGTTTGTGTAGGTTCAAGGCATCAGTCAGATTTCATTTCAGAAATCATTTGCAGCTCTTCTGTTGACACAAATGTTGACACAAAGCATACTGAGGCCATTTATAGATGACAAAACACAAGTCATAAAAACAAGGCTAAATCAAGGCTTGCATCATATCTTTAACAATATTTTAGCAAGACTGAAACACTGTCTAGATTCATTTGCACTTTACAATAAGACTCAATTTGTTAACATGATTAATACATTTGTCACCATGAACTAACAATTAACAATTTTTATAGCATGTAGCCTACTAATTTATGTTTTTTACAAAACACAACTTAAAATTATATACTATACATATCTCAATTTTGTTTTTAAGAATTCAATCACGATCAGTTCAAGTCATGAAGCATTATTCAAACCAAACAGCACAATTGCGAGAGTGACGCTACATTTATAGTTTTAAACTGTTCAATATATATGAGGTTGTGTAACTTACATTGATTTTAGACACAATATCGCCAGATACTTTATCTGTTTGCTCTGCAAAGGACAATAGTTCCACAGATGTCAAAAGCAGGACCTATTCTTGCACCCAGCGCAATTGACTTTGTACACCGACGCATGTATCATTCCTATTTTGCACCCAACGCACAGCGGACTTTTCCCTCCACAGACGCACGTCGGTAAATTAGGGAATGAACTTGCGCTCCCGGGGGAGGTGTAGCAAAAAGAGGAGGTGTGTTCTGGCGCAAACGTTCCCTGGTGCTATTTTGCAGTTTCAGAAAACAATTCCGCCACTGACCAGGAAAAACCTAGTCTAAAGTCAGTGGAGCGTTATTCAGATGCTATTTTAAGGGCGCATGCTTGGCCATAATGTAGCGTGTGCACAATGTGCATACACTTTGCTTCTCTCATCTACACGCAGCAGTTCACATTTTTGCAAATCATACATAATTACAAGGAAAAATATTCCACATGAGGGAAATCATTGTGGTGTCCATGAAGATGTGAAAAAATAGGCATAAATCTAGCTTACACATTAACCATTATTATTATACACATGATTAACCAAAGCTAATTTGTGTGTGTTTCTCCATCCCCATGCAATGTCACTTCTCTGTGTTTTACGGCCCTGACAAGAACGTCGGCCTCCTCGGCTGTGAACCGCTCCTGGTGTGCGTCTGGCAAATTCGCCGTTATAATAGCAATCCGCCATGGAACAAGCGCGCCTCCTCTTAAAGGGAATGTGAGATGACGCTCTGATTGGTTTATTTCATGTTACGCCCAAACCACACCTACACTGTAAAAATAAAAGGTGCCTGGAGGAACCTTTTGGGGTTCTTCACTTCGCCACACCGGCGGAACCGTCTGTAGATCCTCTAGGCACCCTTTAAAAAGGGGCAGTTCTCTGAGGAACCACACAGGTTTCCTGAGGAACTCTTATATTAGGCTCTGTGTGGAACCACTTTGGGTGCCTCCAGGAACCAAATTTCATTTTTTTTTTTATATTTAATTTCATGTTGTTACTATGGTTACCTTTGACTTCTATTATAATAAACAAATTGAACCAAATACAAAATAAGAATTGTTTATTACATATTTGATATTCATTTTTATACATACACTTCCATGCACATGGGGAAAAAAGCTAACTACAGATTAATATCAATGACTACACAAAAAAATAGTATAATACATAAGCAACATGAATAATCAACCATGTACAATAGATAAACAAGAAAAGACATCTCAACAAAATGCATGGAAACACATATGTTCCACTAAATAAATCAATGTAAAAAAATACATTTGAACTAATTAAAAATGTCCATCATACTTAACTTTAAAACATTTGTGTTTCAGTCCGATGGTTAGTCTGACATCACTGTTTCCAAGTCCAAAAGCTCTATCAGATGCCAAAAACAAACAACAGCGCTAATATACACTCATTGTGCTGTAACCTTTATCTCTATACTGAAATCTCAGATTGTTAGTTATTCAGCTATTTTGAATCATAAAATGTTTAAGCCTGGGATGCCGTTAGACTGGAGACTGTAATGTACACTATGGCTTTTGAAAAGCTTAAATGTGTGACTTGAATCAACAGTGTTCATAAATGGTTGTTGAGTATTCTCATGAAACAAGATAGAGGAAGTAGAAGTAGATGCTTCGACCCGAAACAGATTTAAGGTGCAGTAAAATGATCTGTTGTTCTGTGAATGTTCACTGGTGAATTCAGTCATTTCAATATGAATTCACACGATCAGCAATTTCGTTTGTGGTCAAAAATGTCACTATGGGACCAAGTTGGTGTGAGGTACTTAATGAGTTAGAAAAGTGAAAAGGTACAGCATCGTTTTCCGTTTGTTTTTCCTCTTTTCTGGTGGATGGTCCAAATTTACTGTTAGTAATGTTATTAAAGTGATAGTTGTGAAATTTAAATAATTTCCTCAGCCTTGTGACGTTCCAAACCTGTTTGACTTTCTGTCTGTGGAACCCAAAAGCAGATCTCAGGCATAATGCAACCCCAGTCACCATTCAGTTTCACTGCATGAAACACAAGAAGAAAACAAATGTGTAAATCATTCATGAAACCATTCTTATGCACACTTGTCTAGTTCAATTCAATGCAACAATTTATGTAAAAATGGTTAAGCTCCAAAAATGTCCCAGAAAAGATCCTAAAAATAATCAATGAGTTCACAACTCATGTGTTATGGGTTGTGTTGCAAGTCTTCTGAAGCCTAATTGCTTTTTCCTATTTATTTATTTTTTTTGTCGAAAAAGACTAAACTTGAAGTTATAATTCAGAGTTAAAATGTCTATAGCATTTTTGTGAATCAAACCTGTGATATTATTTTTCTGACTAACATGTATGAGATTTGAGATCATGAGAAAAGATTTTCAGAGAGTAACTGATTAAAAAACACAAGTACACAGTCAAACAATACAATTTCACACAGAGAAAGTTCATAGTAATAAAGTACTTGCATGTGGTGCAGGTACTTACTGTAATTCAATGTTGCCACTGAAATGTTCAGATTATTTTAGAAATGTAATGGTTGTTCTGGGGAAACAAAAGAACAAAGCTGATTATTCACAACATAATATTTATTGACCAGTAAATGGCTTTAAAATGGTATTTGAGAGAATGAGGGCACCTGTAGTAAGTAAAGTTAGGCTAAACAAAACCAGACCAAACTATAACCTGTTTTTGTTATTCATAACAAACGCCAAGAATCAGAGAATTTTCTAAATTAGTTAGGCTATATCAGCAATTTGAAGACACAGTTGTACAAAATATGTTGAATTGAATGACTAAATCAATCTAAGACAATAAGTCAATCATTTCCATTTGTTCATTAGATCAACGTAGTTAGCATCGCGGCTAAAACCTTCATACCAGATACTGTGCAATAAACGAGTGGTAAACACTGTAAAAACGTAGTAATGTATAATAAATTTAGTTTATATATATGTGTGTTTAAATATATAGTGAGTAGACTCTGTATTTATATTTATTTGGCGAGTTTACAAACCTTGCAATGGAGAGTCGAATAAACGGCGGAAGCTTTGATGAGAGGAGCCGTTACTTTCCTGATGACGATCAGCTGAGCTTTGTTGCGCGCGAGCATCACTGAAGCGACGACAGCGGAGGAATAGCAGCAGTTTCGTGACAGAATAATACTTTTCTCCTCCTGCTTCTTCTTCTTTATATAATATTATTATTATTTAGTGTTGTTGTTTAAGGTTTAAATGACTTAATAAAATAGGCCTATACTAAATATATGTAAGCTACCCAAGTGAAAAAGACTATAGTTACTGTTAAATGTATTAAAAATGCATTAAAGTATATTTGTATTGTAGGTCTACTAAAAACACACTCAAGTACATTTTTAATACATTTAATAGTACATCTTTTTCACCTGGGTATGTATACTGAATCAAACTTGCCTAATAATAATAATAATAAAAATGCATTAAAGTAGGCTATATTTGTATTGTAGGTCTACTAAAAACACACTCAAGTACATTTTTAATACATTTAATAGTACGTCTTTTTCACCTGGGTATGTATACTGAATCAAACTTGCCTAATAATAATAATAATAAAAATGCATTAAAGTAGGCTATATTTGTATTGTAGGTCTACTAAAAACACACTCAAGTACATTTTTAATACATTTAATAGTACGTCTTTTTCACCTGGGTATGTATACTGAATCAAACTTAAGTAGCCTATAATAATAATAATAATAATAATAGGATAATAATAATAATAATAGAATAATAATCTAATTCGGGCCTCACTGAACCATTGGGTTCCTCCAGATGCTGGCTTTAACATAAGAGATCTTCCAGGAACCACTTAAATGTTAAAAGATCTTCCAATAACCCTTTTATCGCATTCAAGTTCCTCTATTTTCCCCCAAAGCACTTCGAGGTCTCATGGTAATGAAAAGGTGACTCCAGAACCTCTGAAGTAAATACAAAGTGCTTAAAGGATCCCATAAGTTCCAGCAAGAACCTCAAAGATTGTCAATGCTCCTCCAGTAACCCTACTATAGGAAAAAGAGCTTTGAGGCACCAAAATTACATTTTGAAGTTCCTTGAGTATCCAACAGGATACTTGAGGCTCCTTTAGTTTTTACAGTGTATGAGTAATGTAGCGACTTCAGACCAACCCATTTTAGATTTGCGTCAGGCACAAGAGTCATTTATCCCGCCGAGATCCGCCCACAAAGTTACTTGCGTTTCGCGTTTGATACTTGCATTTCAGATCATTAAAATAGGGCCCAAAGTGGTGTTTCCTTGCTGAATTGATCAGTCTGCTTGTACAAATTGTTAGGTGAATAATTCAATGACTCACTCACAAACAGTGGCTGCATCTGAAATCGCATACTCTCTGAGTAGGTGTGTCAAGCTGCTTATTTTGCGGCGGTTAAAAAATACATTCTATATAGTATGAATGTGTGTATGATTCATTAGCACTAGGTCAATTACTAGATAAAGAACAAAGTGCAATAAACAGTAAAACTATTTGCACTACAAAAGAGTGTGTTTATGATTACAATAATAAATTAAAATAAAAACAAGAAATTCCAGTTTGCAACATCAAGCAGCATTACATACTGTTTTTGTACAGTTTATAACTGAAAGCAGCTTAATGTTAACTGTTAACTAACTGTGAATTAATTAATTACTTGATAAAACTGTGTATTGGATTGTAAAAGCAATTATATAATGAACATAGGCATCTCTAATCTGTGTTGACTGAACAACAACGACCTTAAGTGGGCTAAAACCCCTGTAATGCATGGTATTTTTAGGTTTATTTGATTAGAATGCTTGTTGAGTGTCTTACCAGAAAATGAGGTTAGAACATACACAAGGACAGTAATGCATCCTCCACTGAACAAAGCCAGCAACATGTCACTGTGGAAGGTCTTTCGCACCTCATCATCAAATAACTCTGTACCCCCGTACAACACCTTCACTTTACTAGAGAGAGAATAAAAAAAATAAAAAAAAATAAACAGAAAATTGGATGAGAGGAGAGGGTAGTCAAGATGAGAATGGGTTATGTTTGACATCAGACAATATGTAACAAGAGAGGGACCAAAAGAGGTGGATGAGAGAGAAAATGGGGCACATTAGCAGATGGATAAAGGTAATCTTAATTACATCGAGGGGCTCTTAAAGGAGTTATTACTGTATCAGAGATACAATGAATGTCTATTTTGTGTCTGGCCATTGGCTCATTTCTAGGCTTAGTTCCTACCATTGTCATCCCAGCAGTAATGATTGTCATTTGAAGAGCATCTGCATACTTTCACTTGACAGCAGTGAGTATAATAGGGTTGTTTTGCAGATGTAATAAAGCTTTTGGTCATTGTCTGAGATTCATAACTGGCGTTGTTTGGTGATCATCCTTGCAAAAATTGCTACAACCAAAATCGAAACGGCTGACTAACTGACTTCTGTCTTTGACACTAAGGAATACTTAGTAGCTTAATAGACTCCCATTTTGTGTTTAATCATTTATATATAACTCATTAGTTTTGCATTAGTAAAGTGAACAGTCTTTCCAGCTGCCACACAGAAGAGCGGGAGGAGTGAGCCATGATTCATCACCATCGTGCCACTGAGATCGTCTTTGTAAGTTGATGGAATTACAGAAATGTATTTAATAAACAACATTATGCAGAAAAATTATCAAAAGGGAATCCAAACTGCAAAATGTATTTTTGGTTTATGCTTTAAACAAGTAAAATCCCAGTGGCGTGAGAAATTAAACTCAAGATATATTATCTGAAAACAAGTCCCTAAATGACTTGCTTCTTTGGTAATTATATATTTAAGGAAGTTTGGAAATGTCTCAATGGCAATATGCATATGAAAATTATATGCAGATGAGGCTATTAATAATAATTTAAAAAAAGATAAGCTCTGTATGGGAGAACACAGGGTGGGAAAAAAAAGCTTCTGCTAACTGGGATTTATAAAGTTAATTCTGCACATTTTCAATGACCATATTTAATGCAAAACAAGCCATAATGAATCTTTTGATGAATCCTCTGGTTTGCATGCTTGTTAAATTGAATTTGCATTTAAGCATACATGGTTTTAGACCAGACAAATAAACAAAAAGCTTTCTTGTTTACGTAACTAATACCAACACCAACTGCAATCTCAACACCCACCTGGTGGATTGTTGTGAAAGGATGTTTGCATACTGCACCACAAATTCTCTGAAGAGACGTCTCTGTTCTAAAGGTCTGTCTTGAAGAGAGTAGAAAGATTGAAGAGGAGCTCCAAAATGGATCTCACTGCGAAGAAGAGAGGACTGAAGCTTTTCTGGTGAGAGTGTCTCATCCACATACCAGTAAAACTGTGGATGGGTGATCGCCAAGCTCAGGGCACCTGAGAATAGAGGACACTACAATCAGGGAGTTTTATGAAAAACATTTCAGGTACTGGTTGTTATGATTGTGAAAGAGGCCTTGAACATCATACAGCCTCTATTTGTTGTTACTTTTTACAATATATGTCAGGGGAGTTCTTCTCCTGGACATTTATCTGCAAAGTTTAACTCCAACTCTAATTAAACGCACCTAAACTAGCTAATCAAGATCTTGAGGATCACTAGAAACTCACACTGGCCCTCCAGGAGCAGGATTGGACACCCCTGATATCTGTTAACCAGGGCAAATCCAACTGGAAAACCAGGCCATCCCATGTATATTTTGCTGGTCCAAGATGGTCTATCAGCTCAGCCGGATCTTCACCAACTAAATCAGGGGTGCCCAATCCTGTTCCTGGAGATTCAGCTCCAACCCTGATCCAACACATCTGAAGCAGCTAATTAAGATATTCAGGAGCTTGATAATTACAGACAGGTGTGTTGGATCAGGGTTGGATCTGAACTCTCCAGAAACAGGATTGGCCACCCCTGATCTAAACAAACTGGAAGCAGCTAATGGCCAACTTGGAGACTATGAGAACAGTTAATCAAATAAAACATACTGCTGTTTTACAGAGTTTAGCTGAGCTTATTTGCTATAAATGAGCTTCATTTTACACTCTTTCTCTATTCAAATTTTATTTACTGAGGATTACTGAATCATTAGTAGAGAGTGGGATAGTTTGCCTCCCCCAAACAACTCACCATGTATATCTGCTAGATCAGGGCCCATTCCATCATAGTAGATCTTCCCTGCACGCTCACTGGGAAAGAGGTAGGACAGGAGGGAGCTTGGAGGAGAGCAGAAGGAAGGTCCCAGGGGCAAGTCTCGCAACGCCTCCAGTGGCTTCCAGCAGAACTGTTGAAACTGAGGGTGCTGCATTAGAAGTCTCTCCACGTGGTGTATGGTGTGAAGGCGTTCGGGGGTGAAAATGTTGTTATCCTGGTCACCCTGGGCCACAAAAACTAGCTCTATCCTCCAGAGGGCCTGGGTCTGGAGGTAGGAGTAGCCTGAAAATCTTCGCTTCCTCATTAAGGGTGAGTCTGGTTTCCTGTGATCTTCAGCATCACTGGAATTGAGTGCCGCTATCTTAGGGTTTGTCGAGTCTGCCTTTTCCTCTTTCATCTTGTTGTTTTTCTCATTTCCAAACTGTCTGGTGTCATTGTGTACCCCTGTCTCAGTCTCAGCAGGTTCTGTGACATTCGCCATTGCAGAGACGTCCTTCCCTTTTCTGTTTACCATGAGCAACAAAAGGTCCCTCAGAGCATTGGCTTCAAAGTCAAATCCATCTGCATCACGCCTGTGCCTGTCCCAAGACCCCAACTGACTTTTCAGGGCAATTGCGAGAGAGTCAAAACGTTCTGCAGAGGCATGACTCCTGACCTCGAATGCGCTGTAGGAAAGGTCAATGTCTAATGGTTCACAGTGAAGGAACATATAAGCTGAGAGGGTGAAGGGTACCAGAAATCCCACTGCCAGAACCAGCCCGCTGGCCCAGGGCTGCGTATACACCCAGCCCAAAGCCCACCACAACCCCTTACAGACCTGCTCGTCTCCATTTTCCCGTTCTGTTCCTTCTTCTCCCTCCTCCTCCTCATCTTCTTCTTGCTCCTCAAACTCGCTTAGGTTCCAGGTACCTTGGAGCAACAAGGGTTCATCTTCCGAATCCATGGCAGGCTCTACAACAAAGACACAAAACACTAACATTAACGCCTTTGGGCCTTGTGTGTGCTCCGGCTTGTGCCTGGACAGGTGAATACTGCGATAAAGTGCACTTGATTTACGTGGCATTGATAAGAGAATGCCAGGTTATTTTCAGATGGCCACTGCTAAGACAAGGACAAAGCCGTGAAATCTGTCATTCTGTAAGTGTAATAGTGTAAGGTTTTGGCCTCTGGGTAGTGAGTGGTGAATGGAAATGAGGAAGCAGTGAACCGAGTCTCACAGGCCAGCGATCAGACTGGCAGATGGTTTGGCCTCTGGTATTAGATGCTGAACTCAGATGTGTGCGAGTGTGCGATAATATATTCTTCTCATCGAATTGTGAGGAGATTTCATAGCAGGGGAGCCTTGTGAAACCTATAAGGGTGTATGTGCAGGAATCTTTTTGGGAGGATTCAAAGTTGTTTTGCATTGCATATTTAAACCTTCCTCCCCCTTTAGTCAGTATACTGTGAAAAAAAAAATCTAATTCCTGTAAAATAATAAATGCATCCACTAAGAATCACCTTGACACAGTTATTGTAAATAGTGAGGTTAGTTTTGAGAAAATATCTAAGTACAGATGCCTTACTGAAATTTATTTGCTAATGCAGTGGATTCGAAAGCAAAAAAAAATTCATAACCCCTCCCCCACCATAGATATTTTTGGTATTTCTTCTGTAATTATGACAAAGCTTAAAAAAATCTATTAACTGAAACTGTGAGTATTGACATATTAAATTAACCACGATTCCTTTTGTGATTCCAGAAGAGAACTGCAATAGTTACATTCATTCCACACCTTGATTGTATCTATTTTGTTAGCATTTTAATTTAGAGTGAGATTTTATAAAAATAAATGTATAATAATTTACTAATTTAAATACTTTTAAGTCATCTTGACACTTGGAAGTTTGCTGAGGCCCTTTGTTGTGACTTTACATTTATAAAGTGTAACGCTGCTTTTTCAGAAACGTGACAGTTGGATCCAAGTGCAGCAGAAATACTTATTTAAACAAACACAACAACAGTAAATCCAGGCAGTAACGGAATATTCCATACATGGGCAGAAACAGAACTGAAACAAACATACACACATAACATTCATAAAGGACAACATCAGACAAAGAACATGGGAAACACAAGGTAACAAGGGCTGCAACAAGAAACAGGTGAAAGTGATTAGTAGCTGTGGAGATTAATGAGGGTTACTATGGAAACATACCAGGACCTAAGAAATCATGGATAAGCACAAGAAGTAAAGCTCAGGAACCATGAGAACAAAAAACTACATATCAACATAAGAATCCAAGACAGAGGAACATGAAACAGGAATCATGCCGTAAGTGACAACACAAACAGCATTTACACTGTGAAATAAGAATTTATGCTGATATTGTCAAAAAACCCACTTTGCCACACACACACACACATAAAGAGAGACAGAGTGAACTAGTGAGCGAGAGAACAGGGACAAAGAGCCAGAGATAACATGCTATCAGCAGCTGACACACAGTTGGCAGCGTCACTGAAAATTAAATCATTCAACTCGTCTAAGCCTGCCTAATTACTGACAGAGAGAGAGACAGGAGTCCAATGTAAGTCCTGCCTAATGTACAATACAGCCTGGGGCAGCGTGAAACTGAGCTTGTACCATTTCATTTTCAACACAGATTGCCCCCAGAGCCATGTGTGCAAGCGCAAGGCCAGGAAGTCATTGACTTTCACCACAGCGTAGCCCAGGGGCAGAGAGAGAGAGTGAGATAAAAAGGAGGAGAGGCAGACAGGTACAGATGCTCTGTCTCTATATCTCTGGCCCACAGAGAATCTGAAGATTTTCCTCCTGGGATCAGATGGTCTGTGGTGGATCGATGCTTGATTTAGGAGCTAAATAAACCCTCCTGGAAAACTGATAAGCTGTTGAGGTAATAATTAGCATTCTGAGATAGGAGACATTTAAAAGTCACCTTTCAATGCACAAACACCGTAGGCTGAGCTCAGGTGTACGCTCTAGTGTAAGCTCAATGGGCTCTTATGAGATGGGTGCTTCATTTTGAAGTATTTGTTTGTCATCTTAAAAGATTTGTACATCTTATTTTTAACAAAAAGTTATGGTTCACCCCAAATTGAAAATTCTGTCATTATTTACCTCCCCTCCACTTTTGTGTTTGTTCCACAATATTATACACATCAAAAAATGTATATTTATTTGTTATTATTATTATTTGTATTGTTAATGCTTGGTAGAAGGTGGCAGTGCTAGAAAACGGGCAAAGGAATCTGTTTAAAATTATGCAAAGATATTGAAAGAAAGGGCTACACTTTATTTTAAGTTGTCCATGTTACAGTGTAATTATGCATTTAAGTACTGTGTAATAATAATTAACTACATGTTCTTACTGTAGAGTTAGAGTTAGATTAGGTTTGGTTTAGGGTTAGTTGCATGTAATTATGCATCATTTATAGTTATTAATACAGTAACTACATGTAACGTGTAACAAAGACATTAAAATAAAGTGTTACCGAAGAAAGAACTTCATTCCCTTGGTTTATGATGCCTCAAATATTGAACTAAATGTAATATTCATCTGTGATTCATACTGAATCACAGAATTGGCAAATAATCTTCTGCTGATTAAAAATTCTCAAAATTCAATAATCAATAAATCCAATAACTATGAGGACATGGTATAGTTAAACATATTTATCAGTGATATGATTGCACTTGAGCTTTTACATTAATTAATGTATGAGTTTAAATTGTTTTTTGTCTTGAAGTTTTCAGTCATGACAACATTTTGTGCTTCTCCACAGGAGAAGATGGTTATTTTGAGCAGGATGTTTGGTTGGTGGCATCTCAAGAGGGTGGGAACCAACATCTGTCTTCACAGTAGGTTGAGAGCTCAACATCTGCCTCAGCAGAGGACAAATTCATTAGGCTGAGAATACATTTTTGGAAAGAGAGAAACAGAGAATCTAAGGCTACATTCACAGTCAATGAAGCTTGAATATGTCATCATTATTTAAAAACAACAACAACACTTTATTTCCACTTTTCAAATATTTTCTTAATTTTTATTGAAAATAAATGCCTTTCCGATCTGATAGGTGATGGGAAAAGAGAGTTCTGCAAAAGGCAAATTCGAATCTTGGGTGGATTTACGTCAAAACAGAGCCCTATTACTACACTATTGCTGCTGTAAATAATCTAGGGCCAGATTTAATAAACAGGGCAAATTAGTGTGAGAGCGCAATTCCCAAAACAGCGCCGATGGGAGTGGAAGGTTTGCACGTGATCTACTGACAACACGCAAATTAAAGAACACAGGCGCTGTCAGATCATTTCCATGACCGACGCAATCTACCAGCTAGCGTCTGGTTTAAGACATGCTTTTTTTTGGGCGGTAAATAATGGTAAATTGACTAGTGCAAACTTTAGTTAATCACTTTAATTTAAATACTCTCCTCCCATAAATCCTGTGTCTGAAACGGAAACTCCTACAAATGCATATGAAAATAAATGACTGTCCACGCCTTTTCAGTGCTAATTTATCTCTGCGTGTCTTTAGTAAATCCTGACAGTAGTTTTTTAACGCCAAAAGAGGATTATTATTAATTATTAGTTTTTATACCATGGTCTGTCTGAATACTCGATTCTGATTGGCTGGAAGATGTGCAATAAAACCGTTTAATGCACAAGTAGTTCCAAGTCGATTTAATCACCGTTCTATATTCATGCGCTGTAATGGCTATTTTGAAGTATCTCTGTGTCTGATTCAAAGTAGGCAGAGTGCTAAATCTAACGAGCCACAACTGACGAAAATAACCGTCAATTTAGCCCTTCCAGTCAAATTAAATATTGTGATTTGCGTTGGGTCGTTCTCTGCCTCCAAGTCATGCATAAAATGGTTTAATGCACAGCTAGCCATGGATTATGCCTTTCATAAATATCATTAGGTTTTGGGAAGTCGCACCACATTTTACAACCTCAACTAACCCTGCCTTGATGGTCTGCAGGGGCCCTCTTTATAAGGACTGTTTTGACAGTTTTGTCAGTTAAGTTTTGTATAGAATGCAGTTGTTGATCTCTTCTTTCATAACCAAACCAAAACACCCCAAACTGGACTGACAATTGTATTCGGGTCAAGAGTGATACTCAAGTTTTTGACAGTGGCAGATGGAATAATTGATTTAGCTTCAAGGTCAAGTCTGGGAGTATTAGTTATATTTTTGTTAGAGATGGTGGACCAGTACTTAAGATTTCTGTTTTAGTCAGATTCAAACTGCGAAAATTGCAGTGGAGCCAGGTCTTTAATTCATTAATACATGATGATAGTGATGTAGTCTGGTGAATAGAATCCGGTCGGCAAGCAGTATATATCTGGATATCATCAGCATAACAGTGGTATTGAAAACCATGGCGGCAAATAATTTGTCCAAGAGGCAAAATGTAGATAATAAATAGTAATGGGCCGAGAACTGATCCCTGTGGAACACCTTGTTTGAGAATGACAGTGGGAGATTTATAGTTGTGCATGGTGATATAGTATTTTCTGTCAGTCAGATAGGAGGAAAACCAGGATAGCGTGGCTCCTGAGATACCAATCTCTGAGAGGCACATGAGTAGGAATTTATGACAGACAGTATCAAAAGCTGAACTGAGGTTGAGTAATAAAAATGTGGCAAGGTTTCCCGAGTCACCAAAGAGTAAGGTCGTTGATAACCCTTACTAATGCAGTTTCAGTACTGTGGTTTTGGCAAAAACCAGACTGAAATAAATCAAAACTGTTGTTGAGAGATAGATATGACTGCAATTGAGTGGCAACAACCTTTTCCATGATTTTTGAGACATAAGGTAGATTGGAGATTGGGCGATAATTAGCATAGTCAGTTGGGTCCAGATTTGTTTGTTTTTTAAGGATAGGAGTAACCGCAGCCGTCTTAAGTGAAACTGGAACAGAGGCAGAGAGAAGGGACATATTTACAAGATGTGAGATGGGAGCAGAAATGACAGAGGTACAGTGTTTCAGAAGGATTGTTGGTGTGGGATCCAACCTGCATGAAGAAGAATTCGATTGCTGTGTCATTTCACTAATTAAGATGGGGTTGGTCAGCGTAAAGTTATTAAAGGAGAACTCCGGTCAATTTTAACACTGAGCTTATTTTATTGTACATTTGGAGTGCTGTCAATACAGAGAACAACTACAAAAATCGGTGTTGCCTACACCGAGTTATTGTATTTTTAAAATTTGCACCCTGTTGACTTCAATGGGGCAAGTACTAAACCTGCTTTTAGGCTCTTAACATCCTTGATGTGTCATTACAAGTGCACAGAAAATGTGAGTGATTCCTTCTGAGTGAACACGAGTGGATCTGACTGCAGTAGATGTAAAAGATATGTATAAAAATGATGTTATTTAAGCCAGCGCAAATACCTGTTTACATCCTGTTTTTCGGTTGAAGTCCAAAGTTCCGAAGTCCAAGTTCACGCGCGTGATCATAGGTAACTAAACCTATGCACGTGAACTCGGCAATCGACTACTTTGGACTTCAACCGAAAAACAGGATGTAAACAGGTATTTGCGCTGGCTTAAATAACATCATTTTTATAATATCTTTCACATATACTGCAGTCAGATCCACTCGTGTTCACTCAGAAGGAATCACTCACATTTTCTGTGCACTTGAAATGACACATCAAGGATGTTAAGAGGCTAAAAGCAGGTTTAGTACTTGCCCTATTGAAGTCAACAGGGTGCAAATTTTAAAAATAGAATAACTCGGTGTAGGCAACACCGATTTTTGTAGTTGTTCTCTGCATTGACAGCACTCCAAATGTACAAAAAAATGAGCTCAATGTTAAAATTGACCGGAGTTCTCCTTTAAGTGTTTGTATAGACTGAGCTTGCTCACAAGTAGAAGTGGTCGGTTCATTACCAAAAGTCCCACATAAAGCATCCACCTTTCCCTGAAAGTGGAGCAAAAAAGAACAGCACAAGTCATCAGATTCTTGTTGACAGGCATTATGCGCATATAGTAACATAAGTGTAGAGGTACAGGTGGTTTCACAAAGTAAAATCTTCCTCACAAGCTAATGATGGTCACTGTTTCCTTGTCTCACATTGTCAAACTATAAGCTGACACTATTTCTTACAACAATACAGAGCACTGTGAGCCTTTGCAACACAAAAATTTACCAACTGCAAATCTCAGAGCTTTATGTAAGTGCCACAAACCCTGTCCTGCTTTGAAAATCCCACTTCCTATTCCAGATCTGTCACAAAATGATTTGTGAATCTTTCTTACCATGTAAAATGTGGTTGCACCACTTTCTGAGATGTATAGCTTAAGGTTGTTGAGAAAGTCCTAGAGAACGAGTGTAGTCATGATTAATTCAATAGCGCCATGTGACCTGCAAACCATTTGTTGGATCAGCCATGATACTAAACAGCTTAAGAGACAATGTAAGATGTTACATTCTGACACCTCGGGTAATGAGGCCCATTATTTACAGCACAGCACCATTATGCATGCTTTGCACATTTGCTTTACCGCTTAAATAAACATTAGTTGTCCCCAGATCAGAGGGGGGTAATATCTCTTACGGTGTCAAATCAACCAATTTATCATTTACTCCACAACACACATCCCTGGTGCTGACCACAGCAGCTTTGCGCAATCCTGGTTAATGTTCATTTTGACAGCTGAGAGCCAGGATGCTTCACTTGGAATATATTTCAATGCTGAACAGACACTCATTCTGCATAAAATATTCTGAAATATCAACATGCCAGTTCTAATTTGTTATAATTAGTGCTATATATTTCAAAGTAATCTGCATGGTGCAATAACATAAGAGCAAGTACAGCAAGCGAGCTCAAAAATGTTCTATTGCCATCCTTTAAAAATGCACAATTTCAATAACATTTTACACCTAAAGAAATGAATGGTACTTTTGTCAATTATAAATGTACCAGTGGCTTAAAAAAGCTTTTGAAGTGGTGGTCAAAAAGTTTAGAGTGGCGAAGGTTAAGTTAGAGGCATTTAAGCGATATATCCCCCACTGCAGTCGAGGTCCTGCATCGCAGTACGGGAAGGCGTACGTAGGCCTGTAACAATAGGCCTGAATTGGGCAAGATTTTGCGTCTCACTTCTTCATTTGTCGCCTCTCCAGTCTATCACCTGGAGGTGATAGTGTGGACATAGTGGGGGACTATGTTAGTAGGTTTCCTATAAGTTCAAGAGGAGTATAGGGACAGAGCATAATAGTGGACTACCTACCCACTCTCTGTCCTCCATTCCACAATTCACTACAACTGTAGGAATGGGCAACCATCAGGGCAACCAATAAGGGCCATGTGGTAGGGAGAGTGCTATGGGTCTCTCTCAGTTGCCCCTCTGGTTATACTGGAGGTAGTAGTTGGATGAATTACGTCAACTAGTTCCCTGGGAGACCTGTCTATCAGTCAGAGCACTTCCCTAGAGGCTCAGCGGCAAAGTTTTTCGGTCCTCTGCTGAAAAGAGATTGGGAAGTCACACCCTTTGACAATCGGTGATAGAGAGCATGAGGGTGTAGAGCTGATGTAGCACTCCACTCTCAGTGCTCTCTCGCCAGTTCTCCCATGTTTCTTAGGCAGAGCAGGCCGTTGAGATAACATGGTTCTCTCCTGAGGCATCCTCCGGTCCTTAGAACGGGATGCTTAATACTTTGCTCCCCTTGGAGCTGATGATTGAGGGTCTAGATGTGGGTATCAGTCCTCTAGTCCGCCCGTCCCTAGTGGAAGCTGTTGGCAAACACATTAGGCTGTGGTCTATCTAATCAGTTCTGCCCCGGGTCAGTTAAACAGAAAGTATGGGCAGTACTGAGCTGCGGATGTCGCACCTTAGGCTATTTAGCCCTTGTTCACTGGGTGCACTGTCTGGCAATCTTTGGCTACAGTCTAGCTCGCTGGTTAATTTCAACAACATTTGTTCAGTATGGCACAGTGGGTATTAATGTTCCCATAGAGTCAACTCCATGAAGCAGAGTAGAGTTACATTTTGAAAGGAAACATCTAGGTTACGGATGTCAAGTCAAGTCAAGTCAAGTCACCTTCATTTATATAGCGCTTTTAACAATATAGATTGTTTCAAAGCAGCTTTACAGTGATAATAGGAAATTATAGTAACAGAGATTGTTTTGACTTTACAGCAGCTCTAGAATAAAGTTATTGTCCAGCTAACGTTAGTTCTGATTGATTCACTTCTGTTGCAAAGATCATTAGTTATTAACTTAGGGGCCGCTAACACAACACCGTTCCAAGAGAAAACGTACTCGGTTACTAACGTAACCTCGGTTCTCTCTAGAAGAGGGAACGAGTACTGCGTAAGATATCTTACGCTAGGGGAAAATCCTTTTTTTCCGCGAGATATTGAAGCCAAAAATTATCCTTAATTTTTCAATAATGCAAAACGCGTTGCGGCAGCATACAGACATAGGCGAGGCAGCTCGCGCGCCTATTGGCTGCTCTGTGACAACTGCAGCAGCCTATCGAGCGAGGCCTGGCGTGACGCCAAACCCAATGAGGGTGCTTCGCGCCCGCTGCGTCACATCCCGCCGAAACGGGCGTGGTCTAGGCCTATAAATACCGCTCGCAGGCAGCTATTATCTGTTTTTTCATCACCGAAGCAACCAGAGCGTGTGCATGCACGGCAAGATACGCAGTACTCGTTCCCTCTTCTAGAGAGAACCGAGGTTACATTAGTAACCGAGTACGTTCTCTCACGAGAGGTCTCTCGTACTGCGTAAGATATCTTACGCTAGGGGACCCAATGCAAGACGCCGTGCATGCAGGGATCTGACACCATAGACCCAAGGGCGAAAGCCCGGGGTTCATATAGTGCACAATCACCCAGGGAACTCACAGGGAGTCCGGGAAGAAGGAGGGGCGAAACCGCACTCTTCCACACATAGCAGCGTCGCTTAGACGCTAAATACATCATACAGACAGGGCGGGGTACGGCCTGAACTGATGGGGAAGTGTGGGTCTTACACAGTTTGCCCAAACACATCTTGTGCTATTATTTTACACTGTCGATCATTGAGCTGCGCTCAGCAGACACAGCATTCTGAGCTGATAGCAGACAATGCTGGTTGACTAGACCGACAGCAGCCTGGCCTGCAGGGTGGGAACCTCTAGGTTGTAAAACCTTATAAATGTAGACGGGGAGGCCCAGCCCGCCGCCGTACAAATATCTTGCAAGGCAATCCCACTCGACCAGGCCCATGAAGAGGCCATGCCTCTCGTGGAGTGCGCTCTGACACCCAACGGGCACTGCATGCTCTTAGAAGCGTATGCTAGCGCAATAGCATCAACTATCCATCTGGATAGGCTCTGTTTCGACGCGGCTAGTCCTTTAGAACGCCTGCTGAATGAAACAAAGAGCTGCTCTGTCTGCCTGAAAGCAGACGAGCGAGACACATAAGCTCGCAACGCCCTGACTGGGCAAAGGAGGCTCGCGTCTCTTTCCTCATCAGGGACCGGTAGGGCTGACAGGGAAATGACCTGCGCCCTAAACGGTGTGTTGAGGGATTTTGGAACATAACTGTGCTTAGGTTTGAGTATGACCCTCGAGTCATTCGGCCCAAATTCCATGCACGTCGCGCTTACTGAGAGCGCGTGTAAGTCCCCTATGCGCTTCACTGAAGCGAGAGCCAGCAGAAACACGGTCTTGAAAGACAGATGTTTCAGATAAATCGTCTGCAAAGGCTCGAATGGGCCACCTTTCATGGCTTCCAGTACCGTAGAAAGGTCCCATACAGGGACTGAGGGAGGTCTGGGAGGATTCAGTCTCTTAGCCCCTCTAAGGAAGCGGATGACTAGATCGTTCCTTCCTATCGACTGACCAAGCGTTGTTCTTGAGAACGCTGCTATAGCCGCCACATAAACTTTGAGCATGGAAGGGGTTCTACCCTTATCCAACAGCTCTTATAGGAAGGAAAGCACCTCCATCACTCCACAGTCTGTGGGTGACACGCCACGGGCTGTGCACCAGCCCGGAAACACTGACCATTTCGAGGAGTAGAGACGTCTCGTAGACGGAGCTCTAGCCTGCGTGATCATGTTTATCACTCCCTTAGGGAGCTCGACATGTACTCGTTGATGGCCCAGACATGAAGGGACCACAATTCCGGGTGAGGATGCCAGATCGAGCCGTAAGCCTGAGAGAGGAGGTCTCTCCTCACTGGCACTGGCCACGGGACAGTGCTCGCTAGCTGCATCACAGCTGGGAACCAAGGCTGGTTCTTCCAGAGTGGCGCCACGAGCAGTACTGAGCATCCTTCTTCCCTGATCCGCTCTATCACCTGAGGCAGGAGAGAGACGGGGGGAAAAGCATAGAGCGGGCGGCGGGGCCATACATGAGCTAGCGCGTCCCTGCTCTTGGAGAAAAACTCCGGGCAGTGAGCGTTTTCTTGAGACGCGAACAGGTCTACTTCCGCTCTGCCAAATTTCCTCCACAGCAGTTGGACTGTCTGTGGGTGTAGAGACCATTCGCCTGCCAGAACATTGTTCCTAGACAGTCTGTCTGGTCCTATGTTTAGGAGTCCTGGCACGTGCGCTGCTCTCAGCGAGCGCAGGTTGCACTGAGCCCACACCAGGAGGCGTTCCGCTAGCCTGTGCAGGTTCTTGGACCTGAGGTCGCCCTGGCGATTTATGTAGGACACCACAGACATGTTGTCCGATCGGACCAGGACGTGGTGTCCTTTTATTTGGGGACAAAAACGTGTCAGCGCGTTGTCTACAGCCAGCATTTCGAGGCAGTTTATCTGCAGGAACTTCTCCCGTTCTGACCACTGGCCAAAGAACGGTCTGCCCTCGAGCAGCGCTCCCCATCCCGAGGTGGATGCGTCCATAGACACCACCTTCACCCTCGAGGAAGTCCCCAGGCTTACACCTGATCGGTACCAGTCGTCCGCTTTCCAAGGTTTCAGAGCTGCAACGCACTTCTGATTGACCTTGAGACGAAGCAAACCGGATGTCCACGCTCGGCGTGGGACTCGCGCTTTCAGCCAGAACTGCAGTGGGCGCATGCGGAGCAGGCCCAGCTGGAGTACTGAGGATGCTGAGGCCATGAGACCCAGCATCTTCTGAAATTTCCTGAGCGGGACAGATGCGCCGCAGCGGAAAGAGTTCGCTGCGCACTGAACGTCCACCGTGCGCTGTGGTGATAGTCGCGCTATCATAGACAGCGAGTTCAGCTCTGTGCCCAGGAAAGATATCGTCTGACTTGATACCGCTTGAAGGATGAAAAATCAGATAATAGCTGCCTGCGAGCGGTATTTATAGGCCTAGACCACGCCCGTTTCGGCGGGATGTGACGCAGCGGGCACGAAGCACCCTCATTGGGTCTGGCGTCACGCCAGGCCTCGCTCGATAGGCTGCTGCAGTTGCCGCAGAGCAGCCAATAGGCGCGCGAGCTGCCTCGCCTATGTCTGTATGCTGCCGCAACGCGTTTTGCATTATTGAAAAATTAAGGCAAATTTTTGGCTTCAATATCTCGCGGAAAAAGGATTTTCCCCTAGCGTAAGATATATTACGCAGTACGAGAGACCTCTCGTAAGAGAACCCTTAACGTGCTCACCTGCACAACAACAGTGCCTGGTGGCTTGAGAATGCAAACCCTGAAATAGGTTCCAAGGTGCAAGCCCTGAAAAAAATAAAATAATAACAATGTTTATCTCTGCGCAAGCTTTAAAAACGCAAACCTGTGAAAACGCTGACGGCGTGGTAGGTATGCGTGTTTGAATATATATGTGCGCAGGCGTGTAGTCTTTCTTTACAACTTGACCTCAACAAATGATTTGTCTGGCCTTAAAAAATTATAATACAGAATTATTTATTAATTATATTATTAATTATAATTATTTCCACGTAGCCATGTGAACCGGAACTATTTTGACAACATTTTATCTGTACAGAGGTAAAGGGAAGAAGAAGGGGGCCTTCACAGGGGAGAGACTAGTCAGATATGGATACGGCCTGGATCCGGCGGACTGCGGTAAAGCTTGGGATAAACAGAGAGACTAATATTAGCGTAGACGCCATTATTCTTATGATGTACCAAGTACATCAGGATTTATGGGAAGTGTTCCCGGTTCTGGCTGACCTAATCTATGCAGCCTAACATTGAATTATAAAAATGTGTTATGTGTATGCCAGGTCAAAGAGATGTGTTTATAGTCTAGATTTAAACTGATAGAGTGTGTCTGCTTCCTGGACAATGTTAGAAAGACTGTTCCAAAGTTTTGGTGCTAAATAGGAAAAGGATCTACCGCCAGCAGTCGTTTTTGATATTCTCGGTATTATCAACTGGCCGGAATTTTGAGATCGCAGTAGACGTGAAGGACTATAATGCGTTAAGAGCTTGCTCAAGTACTGCGGAGCTAAACCATTTAGTGCTTTGTAAGTAATATTTTATATCAGCAATATTTTAAAATGTATACCATGTTTAATAGGGAGCCAGTGCAGTGTTGACAGAACCGGGCTAATATGGTCGTACTTCCTGGTTCTGGAAAGAACTCGAGCTGCTGCGTTTTGGACCAGCTGTAGTTTATTTATTAAGCGTGCAGGGCAACCACCCACAAGAGCATTACAATAATCTAGCCTTGAGGTCATGAACGTGCGGAAGAAATTTGATCTTTAAATGAATCCACCACTGGTGGACTGTCAAAAGAATAAAGAGAACTGCTTATCAGTGGCTCTGTTTACATTCCTGATTGGAACACACTTCTTCAGTGGTTTGAAGGAAGTTGGAGCCGTTTGCAAGCTCATGATCAAACTAAAGGCAAGGTGTCTGCTGCTGTAGTTGAGGCTGATACGAATCACCAGATGACAGAGAGTGTTTTAATTGTGGTCAGCAGGGCCATTTAGCCTTTAATTATAAATGCCCACTCAGAAAAGTGTGAAAATGACAGAAATGTCTGGTGTTAATGTGGGTTTGAAAGTAGATCAGTGTTTAATATAAAGAAATTCAAGTTTTCGTCTTAGAAAGAACAAGGGATACAAATAAGGTCACAAGATTCAAGTCTTAAGGAAATGATTTTGAAGGAAAGATCTATCATTTTTTAAGTTAATGGATAAATACAGGTTTATTTGAAAACGCATGTCATTTCTGGCAAAGATGTCTTAAGCTGGGCTAGAGTTAAAATATAGTAGAATGAAAATGTTACAAGTTTATGAAAAAACAGAGTCCTGAATGCCTTTGAGTCTCTCTCATTTAATGTCAACCGAAAGCTGTTATCTGAGCCTGTGTCATAAGTGATAATATGCTATTTATAGTAAAGCACAGTGTTTCAGTTGAAAATCAGAGACATGGAGATGTTAAAAGAAACATCAGGGAGCTACAGGGAGCATAAATTTGACAGGGCTCTCTGGATTAATATGTTTAAGAGTATTTATGTAAATTGGAATTGGGAAGTTGAAGATTGAGTCCATCAAAGCTTAAAACCCCTTGTCTAGAAATATGAGGAAATATATAGTCTAAATTTAAATAGGCAACTATGTGTGATCAGAATGATAATTTAAAATAATAGACTTGACTGCATAGAAAAAATGACAAATTGACTAAGTCACCATAAAAATTATCCAGAGAGCCCTGTCAAATTTATGAAAGGCTAGTGGGTGAACAAAGGAGGAGGATGGGAACATCACTGTTGTTTGACTGTCCTTGACTAAGTCTGTACACCACGACCTGACCGGATAGACACAAGATTCGAAAACTGTGAGAATGTGGTGTTTGTAGTTGGCTCTGGCTTCAGAGACAAAACAACAGGCCTGAATTGGGCAAGATAGGCAGTGACCACTGAATTTGAAGTGTTAGTGTCGTTGCCCTCAAATTATTCTGCTTAAAGAGCTGAGTTATTGGCTTTAACTGAAGCCTGGAAATGAATGACAGGAAAATGTGTGACGATTAAAAACTAGCGTTATTTGATTAGGGTAGCACATGATTTTGGGGCGCTGTGGGCATTGAACAATTTTGAAGTCAGATGGTTGACCTTTTTTTTCATGTTGAGTTAGTATCATATTTGCTGGATGCTATTTTGTTGACTGATCAAATTTCTATTTGTAAATGCGCAGCGCATACTAACAAAAAAATATTTAATTTTTTATAGGAAATGCAGGGCAGACGCAGCTGAAAAGCTGATGCCACAGAAACAATGGATATTGTGTGTACCATGTTATCTGAAAGTAACCCTGATTTTTCTGACTCCTTACAGAGCATGCAGACTTTTGATTAAGACACAGAGAAGTCTGTTTGGAGGAAATCTGTCTGCAGTATTAAAGACGTGTTTGGTTTAGCGTTGATGGCAAACCTTGTTTACTGAAACATTTCTTCAACCACTATGGTAAATTGATGCACGGGTTGGATAACTTTTGTTTAAAAAAAAAAAAAAGTTTGCTTTGGATATTATTTGGAAGACCCCATTTATGGTAATGGAAGGGTTTAAACAAGGAGTGCCATCAACATCAATTGAGTTGTGTGAACATGTTGTAAAGAAATGTCTTCTCTCCTATCTAACATTTATGTTTAGGTGAAAGCAGCTCAAGGAAATGCAGCTGATACCCCACTGCACGACATCAAACCGGGAGAATTATGAAGTTATTAGGGGATTATGAAAATCTGACGGTTCTTGTTTAAATTATAACAATTTTGGTGTAGAGACAAGGCTAATGAGTATTTTACAAAGTTTAGGTTTATGTTAATTTATGTTTTATTTTATGTTATATTATTTTCTTTTTTATGTGGGCTATACTGTGTTGGCAATAGCAAACAGCACTGAGAATGCTTTGACAATGGTTAATGATGAAATTAATCAAATCAGAGATGTTATACAGAATAGATTAGTGTTAGACATGGTAACTGCTGAGAAAGGAGGGGTATGTAAAATGTTGGGTACATCATTTTGTTTGTACATTCCAGACTACAGTGACAACATAACCAATATCATGGAGCACAAGAGAATGGCTGTGAAAGAACCACCCATAAGTAATAACTCATGGTTTGAATAGTTCACCAACCTCTGGGGAGAGTGGGGCTATTGGAAATGACATACAGTTCTGCCAGTGATAGTGATCAGAGGTTTGGTGTTGCTGTGCCTGCCATGTGTAATGTTTTCCCAGCTTTAGTAGAGATTAGAGAATGGTGAAAAGTACAGTTTCATATCAAATGCTTCAAATGTCTGATTATGAGGATCAATTCAAAGATTTATGTCCAAAAACACAGAGTGTTTTCAATCATAAATGTGATTAAGTGACTTAAATTTGCTGTATTATTATATTAGATAATGATAAATTAATGATAAAATAGGGGGAATTGTGGAAGAAATTTTATCTTTAAGATGTGTGTGACCATCATATTACAGTTAAAGAGCACAAATAATCCTTATTCTAATATGGAATTGTATTGGAATGGTAAAGAGTGTTGGTACGTGACAGGAGGGCCTCCACTCAAGGATAAAATATAATGAACAAATCTAAGAATGTTCCTCATATGGTTGAAATACCATTATTGGCCTAGAAAGATAACATTCTGGGAGTCAAGACTATAAAAGAGGAAAGATGTCCTCCCTTCTCTGCAGCCACTCTGTGTGACTGTACGACTGCTGACCTTTTCTTGCAAGAACATAAACCTCATCAAAAACAATTGGAAATGTTTGTCTCTTATTCAGCGATAGAATTTTGTTTGTATGCCTTTTGATATCATTTAGTTTGTATGCCTTTTTTATGCCTTTTGTTTGTAATTTTGTTTGCCTTCCTTTATGCCGACAATTTGGATGTTTTGTCGTCGAGATCTTGACTCTAAGTCACAGGTCTTTTCCTTAAGCTTTTCACATTCGGTCTCTAGGTGTGCACAGAGTTTCTCCAGTGATGCGATGCGGGCTTCGTGAACTTTTGCTGCCTCTTCAGTCTCTGCTACTCTAGTGGAAATATTAGCAAGTGATACGTTCACCTCGGATAAAGTAGATGAAAGAACTTTCTGTCAAAGGTGCTGCTCAATTTCGCTATTTCGCTCAATTAGCCGGCGACGACTCATGAACTTTATCTGTACCTCCTGGCTCCTCAGTATTCAATTTTTCAGGTTTCTTATTCTTTGTCGGCATTACTCAGGATGTTCAGAATGAATAACTTGTGATATTTAAGCGGCTACAAGATATTTTAACAGACAATATTACAGACTTGTGGAGAGCTATAAAAAACATGTTCACTCCATTCGTCCCCGTTCATGTTGGTTTTAAAACTCTCTTGCTATGTTCTGCTGTAAGTGTGTCTGGTTAAAGGGTTAATAGCTTGATTCTACTCCCTGAATCAGGTGGAAAACTGTCCCTAATAATCTCCCACTGAATGCCGCTTGAGACTTCATCCATTTACTGTAAGCATGCATGCTCTGAGAATTGAAAGACTGGCAGATATAGCATATCATGAGCACATTAATTATGGTTGCTTCTTCTGCTGTTGCTGTGCTGTCATTGCCGGTCCCCATGCGTGAAAGACATAGGGACTAAAGTAGCAGCTGAGAAATGGGCCAGACCTGCTCATTTCTACCTGTTTGGTTTATTTCTCTCTCCCTCCTGACTTGAGAAAATGAAAGACAGAAAAAATTAGAGAAACGACAATGTAGAAGGCTGTCTAAAGCAAGGTTTTTATGGTTTTGCTTTTCCAAATTTGTCTTTGAATGCTGTTTTAATTATATGTGCATCTTAATACTAGTTTAATTAAAATTTCAGTTTAGTTAATCTTACTTTCAGCAAGGTTAATTTAGATTGAATTTTTGGTTGATCCAGATCATAATCCCAGTCTGGAGTGCAGTTCCCAAATGCACAAGCTCCTTTGTTATCAGCATAGTTTAACGATTCTTAGCTCCAGCAAACATTCACAAACAGCTCTGCAAACTTGTGTGGTTGGAACTACAGCTCTCGACCTGTGGTTAGAAATGATAGCTTTAGCGTAGGTTCTACCATGAAGAATCATATGCCACGTCATTTATTCATAACTATTAGGTCTGGTCAATCACTGCTTGACACTTGGAGGATATACAAGTACCGAACTTTCTCTTTTACATTTGCAGTTGACGCTGAGGTTTCCCTCCATCCTCCCCACCACCACCAGCTTGGTTGTCTTCATCTTCAGATAGGATCAGCCGAATCTGCTTCCCCAGGATTGGGACTAGGACGGGGCCTACGCCAAATAACCTTTCTATACAACTAGACATGAATATTTGTAGCACGCTACCATCTGTTAATCCTTTATGGAATAAATGCCATGTAAACTTTCACCTGCCATCTGAGTCTTTCTGGTAGAAACATAGTATGGAAGCTTGTTTCCGCCACAGAATAAAACATTTTAAAAGATAATTGCGACTTTTTATCTCACAATTGCGATTTTACATCTTGCAATTCTGACTTTTTATCTCCGAATTGTGAGATATAAAGTCAGAATTGTGGGATATAAACTAACAATTGCTAGAAATAAACTTGCAACTCTGACATTTTTTCTTGCAATTGTGAGTTTATATCTCACAATTCTGACATCTTTTCTCAGAATTGTGAGATATAAACTCGCAATAGCGAGTTACAAAGTCCAATTCTAAGAAAAAAAGACTGACTTTTTTCCTGAGAATTGTGAGTTTATATCTCACAATTCTGACTTTATAAAACGGAATAGCGACTTTATATCACACAATTCTGACTTTATAACTCGTCAGAACTGCATGATATAAAGTCGCAATTGCGTGTTATAAAGTCAGAACTGCGTGAAATAAACACAATTGCGACTTTATATCATGCAGTTCTGACTTTATAACTTGCAATTGCAAATTTATATGAGATGTAAACTCACAATTGTGAGAAAAATTGTCAGAATTGTGAGATAAAGAGTCGCAATTACCTTTTTTATTTTTTATTGTGTGGCGGAAACAAGTTTCCATACCTGTTAGTATGACATGTTGACCTAAAAAGATCATGCCACTGTGGAACAAAAAGCAAGCTAACAATCTATATCCTTCATTCCATTTAAATACATATATTTCAATCTATATGTTTTAGGGCAGTTGTATTCAAATGGCGGGACATAATTGCACAATTTTACTGTTTCTACAGTTTAAAGTGAGCAGCACAGAAAAACAAGAGATCGGTTCACATCTCAAGCGCTCAGGGTAATGATCTTTTGGCGACATCCTCTAATATTAGCATCAATGCGCTTAATTCAAGCTCTTTCCATTCTGTGTGAGTTGCTTTTCTATCGCTAAAGATGTAAAGCACCGCATTAAAGGTACAATATGTACAAATTTTGTATCAAAATATCCAAAAACCACTTGTACAATTGTGTACTTCCATTATCCTAAATGTTTCCAAGAATTTGTAAATTTAGAGAGATTCACAATTTTAAAAAGTGCCTGTCCCTGTTCACTTGTCGCCTGTCAATGACGTAATATCCGCGTTATACCTGGTTTCCGCTTGTACAGAAATAGTAACCATGGTGACAGACGTGGACGTCTAGCGCCATGCTGTTGTTGTTTCGTTCAGACATTATGGACCATGGCAAGCAGACTTTGGGACAAAAGGAGAACTAAAACAAGGACCAATATCGTCATGGCATGTTCGAGATGCCGAGAGCTCCGCGTCCGCGACAAACTTGAATGAAATGTCCTTATTCCTTTGTATCCGCAGGACTCATGTGTGGCGCTGATATCTGTCTCTCATTAGCAATTGCACCCTGCTTTATACCACAGTCATGTTAAAAAATATGATATTCACTCATCGATAAACATTATTAGATCCATCAGCATGACAGCAAGTCCCATCATTACGCTTATAACTGCGTCATCAATCTACGCCTTTGTTATTGTAAGAGGTTAGTGACCCCTAGCGGTGAAAAACAATTACATATTGCAGCTTTAAGAGCTGCAGACGACGCGGTTATTTTAACAACAGTGGCAGAAACATTGTGAGCAGTAAAAGAGATACTTTTGCTTAAACGCTGCAGAAAACGAGAATGTGGCTAATACAATTATTTGTTATCTGTCATACAGATGACTCTGACCGTTTAACTAAACTAGCTTTGTGACAAGTTAACACATGGCACCTTTAGATATTTAGTTTTTTTTCCCATACATTTAGCATTATTAATCAGTATATTAAGAGCATTTCATAATAAACAATGTTTTAATTTGGAAAATTATTTAGAGATTGCAAAAAAATAGTCCACTTTACTTTACTTTACTTTACTACACTTTACTAATACTTTTTCTAAACCCTGCACCCCCAGTATGTTTTCTCAGTCCCAATGTCTTCTATGTAAATAAGTAATAAAAAAAAATAGCTTGATAAAACATTTGATCTAACCTTTTTATATCCAGTTGGGAGAAATAATTACTTTTTTGGTAAATATTGGTAACGAATCTCTGCTTTGGCTCCCGGGGCCCAAGATTCTCGTATTTGAAGGCTATTTTGATTGTTTAAGATTTTTTCTTTTACAAAGTACTACGGATGCACGATGGAAACATATAACTGTCCCAGACAAGCATTGTCCAGACCTCTGCTGGGAAGGAAATATAGAGAACAGACCTCTTAGAACTTTAATTGAATACCCCTCTATTAGGGTGTCAACAATCAGTCCCAGACGGCCCAGATCCCGCCCACATCTGGTATGCGTGTTATCCACATGTGCCAGATGTGGCCCGGATCTGGGCCGACACTATGTTGCTGTCTGGGGTGCATGTGTATAAATGACGTAAAAGGGAGCATGCGATGTATCAAACATCAAATAAAGCAAACTAATGGGGAACAAAAATAGTGAAGTAGGAGATGCCATGTTCAGAACAGCAGTATATTGGAGAAATTACATTGTGGAGAAAGTGTAAACCAATTATGTAAATGTGATTAAAAAATTAAATGGCTTTCTATTGTTTGTGTAAATTAACTATAATAATTTGACATTAATTGCATCCTCTAATCAAATAATTAGCCAGGCAGAAATTATTACTCCCCCACCTCCAGTGACGTCATTAACGACAGTCCTATATTGTTGAACTGACGTGATTCAAACTACAGAGGTGTGACCATGTAACTACGGTTTCGGGAAACAGTTCTTAGCTATAGTTTCTACAATGATGAATCAAACTACAGGTACAGTGGTTTAGCAATGAGTTACATTTGTACGGGAAATGCAGCCCTGAATGATTTGTTCTCAAATCAGACAGTGGTTCCTAATCCAACTAACTGACTCAATGATGCAGTCATAGTGGGCACAGCTCACACAATGGATCATGAATAAATAATGACAGAACTTTCATTTTGCTATTCCATTGAGGAATCAACAGAACAGTATTATTTTTTAATTAAAGCTACACTGTGTAATTTTTTAAGTTGATTCTTAGCAAAAAACACTTTGTTCTTTCAAAATGATATGTGCTCATTAATGTGTATTACTTCTACCAACTAATCAAGTATTCTCGTAAGAGTAGAATCTGCCATTTGGAATACATATGAGCGAGTCGCTCGAATGCGAGTGGGAGATTACTCGCGACTGCCGGCAGATTTGAAAGCCGGCCACCGTAGGAGTTAAAACGCCCTCAGAATGGGAGGGGCTAGAAAGTAATATTCAGTTGGTAGTCATAAACAATTTCACCGCTAGATGGGAGAAAATCCTACACAGTGTACCTTTAAAGGTACACTATGTAAAATTTTTTGTTCAAAATTGACAAAATTTAAATAATGAGTGAGATGATGTTTCAGTTTTGAACAAAAAAACCTACACTATGTTTTAAACAGGTAATTCTCTGGAGGTTGGAGATTTAACTGCTCCACGTCAACCTTCAAAGCAGCCGAAGCGTAAATCAGTTTTGAGCGTACATCATCAGTCCTTCTAAAACTGATTCACGCTCCGGCTGCTTTGAAGGTTGACGTGGAACAGTTAAATCTCCAACCTCCAGAGAATTACCTGTTTAAAACAAACACCGAACAGAGGAGAGTCTGCTGGAGAAAAGAGAACGAGACAGAGCTCATAATACGAGCGACGTCTCGTGGTTCCATCACAGAAAGCCACAAAATCACTTTCCAGAACATTCACATTCACAGTTCCATGCTGGTGGAACGCTCTCCCCACCCTCATCCGGAATGCAGAATCCCTGACAACATTCAAAAGACAGCTGAAAACCCATCTCTTCCGTGAGCACTTAACCACATAAAAAAAATAAAAATAAAATAATAAATAACCCTCCCCTTTCCCTCTAAAACCTCACTTACTGTATTGGGCCTATGCTACCCTGTATAATGCCTGAACTTCGTATCTTGAGCACTTCTTGCGTTGTTTTTGTTTTTGCCTCTTCACGATGACTCGCTTAATCTAGTCCTAATTTGTAAGTCGCTTTGGATAAAAGCGTCTGCTAAATGACTAAATGTAAATGTAAATGTAATAAAACGTTTCGGAGATGGCGAAAACTGAGGGATTTGAAATGTTGCTGCGACACAGATTAATTTTTTTATTACTCCACAGGTGAGTGAGGTATTATATTGGTAAATTGTCACATGTAACTCTCCAACAGAGTTCAGTGTAAAGCATTATCTATTGTGAAGGCTCATTTCATTATGGTTGTTGAAGTGTAATGCTGGAATTTATTTTCAAGGCAGCATCGTGTCTATTAATGGGTAAAGTCTTCAGCTAGTCAGGCAACACTTTACAATAAGGTTCCATTAGTTAACATTTAATGCATTAACTAACATTAACACAAATACATTTATTAAGTTAAATTAATAAAAAATACCTTTATTTATTTTTTGTTCATATTAGCTCAGGTCCATTAGATAATATTAACAGACACAACTTTTAATTGCGTATTAGTAAATGATGAAATTGATATCAACTAAGATTGATAAATGCTATAAAAGTATTTTCTCATTATTAGTTTATGTTAACTAATATGCTGTAGTTAATTAATGTTAACAAATGATTATTTTATTTCAGTTTATTGTTCAACCACCGGAATTATAATAATCTAGTTTGTTAATGATGTCTTTGTCTATAATATAGGCTACGATATTAACCCTGGCCTGGTCTAAAGGAAACCTATTGCAAGTGGTCCATTTTTTATGCTTCAGTTCCGTGATTTGATTTCAACAGCAAACCAAAGTAAACATTCAAAATAACTGTTCAATTTTACGCTATTTGCCTTGATGCTGCACTCATGATCCACTTTATTCAGCTACGAAAATACTCAGTTGACCTAAATTGCCCCGAAAGCGCTGTTGCCAAACTGTTACAAGAAAGTATAGACTCTGTTATTTGCCCAGTCCCTGTTTCATCCATAAGTGTTTTAATGTCCCTCTCCATCTAAGAAATAAAGAGAATGTAATATTTATGGTGCAGTAGCTTACAGCTGTAGTTCAATACAGTGATAAAAAGCCTTCATACTAAGTGAGGTGAGATTCTAGTTATTTATTTCTCCCCTGCTACCGTGCAAGTGGTGATATCTAAATAGATTCAGCTGTTGATTGACAGCACAGGGATGAGCTGTTATCAGCTAGACCAGTGTTGTGACTGGTGAGGTTGTGAGGTATAGTCTCCTGTGGCATTGTGTTTTTGCTACACTTTGCAAACCCAGCATGCTCTCTGTCTGTCACATTAGCATTCATGATTGACAGAAAAAAAGGATAGAGGCTTGGCAGATTTTGAGATGGTTTGGTAACATAATGAACATAGATATTTAAGGTAACAGCTGCTCACTAAAAGTGTCTAGTGAGCAGTCTGACATTTATCTCATATTTTGTTGCATCTTTAGGTATGTTGTTATAGGGCAATGATTCTCAACTGGTGGATCATTAAATGTGTCACATGTGCAAATGCTTGCACACTATGTGCAAGACGGAGTGTAAATCCCTAAGTATTGCTAAGTTTTGCCTTTCATATAATCATAGCCTTTCAATTAGCCTTATACTCCATTTAACTCTTTCCCCGCCAGCATTTTTTTTTTTAAGTTGCCAGCCACTGCCAGCATATTTGATCATTTTCACAGCAAATTTGATCATTTTCACATGGCCCCAAGAATATTTTTTTATGAATATCTGAACATGCAATACATCAAAAGAACAGGGCATCTGCTTTATAGTCTATATATAAAAATAAAATAAAATAAAATAAAATAAAATAAAAACTTTTACTGTTATTGTAGCTTCATGCATTCATATTTTTATCAACACTTGAATGTGGGTAAGTTTCATATAAAAAAGAGTTAATAGTGTGTGCAAACACAGGTGTTTCGACATCTGCTCACTAGAAGATGTATTCCTTGTCCAGTGTCTGTACCGTTTCTCTCCAGAAGTAATGAGCGATAAAACTAGATATTTAAACTTTAAAGGAGAACTTGGTAGCTTTTTTAACTTAATAAAACTGTCTAGAAATCATTTGGATGGTTAAACAACCTGTTCTGGTGATATTGGTGACTTTCCCTGCTCCCCCCAGCGTTCCCAGGCGGAAAACAAACCTTCCAACTTGTTCACTACCGTCCCGGCAAGATAGAAATTGGAAGTCTCGTGAGAAGCGAAAGCGAGAACGAGAACGAGCGCGAAACACAAATTGCTTTACGGCAATTCGACATAAACACACACGCATTTATGATGTATTACCAGATTACCCACCTCAGTAGACATAGCTCCACGCGATACAGTTGGCTTGCTCCGATCAAAACAAACGCACATGAGCAGCGGTAGAGAGGGGGAGGAGGCCGCCGCAAGTGAGTTTTTTACGACTGTGTTGTGAAATATACGCCCCACCACAGCTGTAGGGGGAGCTCGTGGGGAAAACATGCGACAACAAAAGGGAAAATCAGCGAAGAAGTGACTAGAGTTCGCTAGAGTTGCCGAGTTCTCCTTTAATTTAAACTGGCTATATGTAGAATTCAGAAACCCTTGCTATTAGCGACACCGGTGGCCGTTAAGTGAACTGCAGCCAGCAACTTATTTCTTGCGCTCGCACTAGAACTTCAACTTCATTCAAGGCCCTGGTATACATTAATTGCAGCAAAGTTTATTTTCATTCTTTGCTTAGGGGTAAAAAGTTGGAAATACCTTTGCAGTAATACACTGTTAGCCAACATCCAAACGCCGTCTGCACTGCTGAGAGCGATGTTTAGATGAATATGCAAATATGTGCTGCATGCTTTCCTCTCAATAACAAAATAACACACAACACACAACAGAAATGACAGCTGTGAGAAAGCAGCAGTTAAGAAAGCATGTGGATATGTTCGCACCAGCTCTGCAATTCACTGCCATTATGTCGACGGATGAGGTAATTAAAATTACATAGTTATGATAATTTGATTATAAAGTGAGACTATGCACTAAATAGATCCGGCTCTGTGAGACTATAGTTTGAGTGAATACATTTTCTTTGCATGACACATTGATATTACAGTACAGAATGGCTCTTTCGGCATGTATAAGCATTCATTTCATATGTCATTGAACAGAAGAGTGGCTCTCGGGAGCGCATGTAAACACACATCAATGATTTCCCAGCAAAAACGACGAGTCCTTCACATAAAAATCAGTCTACAGGCTTTCATAGACAACCTAGGAAGTCGGCGAAGGTCTCGTTTTTAAGTTTTATTAAAAGCTGTTCAAACTTCGGCAATAAAAAAGCAATTAATATATGACCATTCTTACATATAGCCTCTTTAACATGCATGTATCTCATGAGCTCCCCACACAAGCGCTCATCAAAATGGATGTCTAGTTGTCCATGTCTGATCACTGATGTGTAAAAAGACGAGTCAAAACAAGAAATAATTGCAGTGTGTATCCGGTATGTTAACCGAGGAATGCTAAAGAAAAGAGACATTGGTTTTGTGGCCACTGAAGACATGACTGCAGCTGGCATCTCAAAAAAGATTCTGGAAGTGATTGAACCCCTACAGCTGGACCCTTGTCTTTGTGTAGGCTTCAGCTTCGATGGGGCCTCCATTATGTCTGAAAATAGAGGAGGAGTGCATGTTCTTTTAAAGCGGACCTTTCCCCATGCACTTTACGTGCACTGTAATTCCCATCGCCTAAATCTGGTTCTGGCAGCAGCATCAAGAGTTTCCAGTCACGTCAGCACACACTGAATTCTTTACATACATTCATGACGGGAAGCATCCGACTCGCCAGGTTTATGGAAATACAGAAACAACTTCATCCAAGTCGGCAGTGTCTTGAGCTTGAGCGATCCATTGACACTCAATGGGGCTCGAAATCAGGGTCTGTAAGCAAGGTGCTTATTTTATTGGATTGTATTTTAGAATTACTTGCTGAATAGTGGAAGTAGACATAGCAAGACAATAATCGAAACACAGGGTTTTCTACAACAGATCCAAACGAAGCGGTTGCTTTTTTTGCTAGTCATATTTGGGAAACGTTTTGAGTGCAGTGACTTCAGCCCGACGCTGCGTGTTTTGGACTGTCTCCACCTTGTTGATGGCTTAAGAGATGCATTTTCTGTCTTCAGGGATAATTCACAATGTGACTTTGAGAAAGTTCTGAAACTCACAGATGAGTTAATAACAAAACGTGAAGTTTAATGTAACCATCTCGTGACAAAAATAGTTGCCTGCCAGACTCAGTGACTCAGTAGTTGTTTTAAGTCTTGGAATAAATAATGTGAGGAATGATGATGACCCACGCCGCTGATGGAATGAGAGACTGGACCGACAGCTGGCCGAGCTAAAGAGCCGTTTTCATGAGGATCAGAATGGAATAATGAAAGCAGCCGCAGCCTGTCAACCACAGTCCGCGACATTTGCTGACAAAGCCATGCTTGAATCACCAAGTCAACATTAAAGCATAAGGATCGAGGATGCTGAGCTGACTGTGTTTACACATCAGATGCGTAGGAAAGCTGAGGGAGGACAGACATTCCCATCACTAATGGAAATTATTTTTATCCCATATTGTAAATGATGTAATTTGAGAGTAAGCCTTGAGGTCCACTCTATTTCACCAAGATTCACTCACTTTAAAATTCCTGGCCTCGCCACTGGTGTAGCGGCTTCTTAGCTTTTGTTTCTCGGAACTCCGACTCCCGGAAATTGCACACAGCCAGCCAATCAGATTAGAGCATTCCATTTTGAAACAACTGTTGCCACTTTTGAATATGCATCAGACAGTATGTGGACGTGCCTCCTGAGGCCGTGACTATCAATGCTGTATCTGCTCTCTGTTCATGATGGAGACTCTCAGAGGAGTTTGCAGGAGTGTCCCACTGTATTAGATCTGAGAACTCTAGTCGTTTCTCCAAAAGGTTAAAATGAATCTTTCAGCATTAGAGAGAAACCTCGGGCCATAGCAGACTGATGGATGGTGTGGAATCAAATCTCTGTCAAGGTTGCGGCCCCGCAGAGAGCCGTACATTGACAGGCCGAGCATATTTTTTTCTTTCATATCACAGAAGTTCTGCTTTTGAAGAGTCGTTTTTTTTTCCATGTGATATAAGGCTCTGAAATATCTAAGGTTATCTGGGAGTTCACTGTTCGCTACTGCGGTGTTTTAAATAATTAAAGCAAAGCAAAGATAACAGAGACACAGCAAGAGTTGCTGAATCAAACATGGTGAGAGGGCAACATGATCGATGTTTGATGAAAGTGAAGACTATATACTGCCTGCTATGTAAAAAAAGTTTGCAAAACAGAATACATTATGCAACAATACACGTTTCAAAGTAAGATGCTACACATGACCTCGCTAGGTTTCTTGTTTAATTCAGTCTCCGACATAAAAACACGTTCTGAATCTACATATTTTTTTGTGTGTGTGTGTAAGAACGTTTTAACTATTTGTAATCCGATCAATAATGAGGCAAGAAAAAGGTAACAATTGCAGCCAAGGTCAAGTCAGCAACATTGACTTTTGGAATAAGGACCCAATTCAATGTCCTCCTTTTGCAAAGTGTGTACTATATATACGATTCTGCAGAAATAGAATGTTATTATGCTATTCTGATTATTCTATTATAATATTTTGAATGAATGAATGACTGACTGACTGAATGAATGAATGAGGCATTTATATAGCGCTTTCATATGTACTACTGTCCACCCAAAGCGCTTTACAATCACACCAGGGAATCTCTCCTCAACCTCTACCAGTAATGTGAAGACAGTAATTTGGGCAGACTCCATCAGGATTTGATTGGCTTGTGAAGTAGCTATTGCTGAAATTGCTGTATAGCAGAGTCCCTCTGAACCCCTCCACCTCCCCCAGCTCCACCTGCCTAGATCTGCTACGGGATTTATGTATGTCTGTTTATGCAGCAGAAGCAACATATCTTACATGCTAACAGCAGCGTGTCTGTATAGATATTGGCAGCAGCAAGGCCATACTTGCTCAGCAGCAGCAGCGTATCAAGACCATATTCAATAAAATGCAGTGAAATGCAATTCAATGAAATTATTCAGAGAGTGGTCATGATTGAAATTCACACACACACACACACACACACACACACACACACACACACACACACACACACACACACACACACACACACACACACACACACACACACACACACACACACACACACACACACACTTACTTAGCTTTCTAAATGGGGACATTCCATAGACGTAAAGGTTTTTATATTATACATACTGTATATTTTATCCCCTTACACTAACCCTACCCCTAAACCTACCCATCACACAAAACTTTCTGCATAAAAAAACAAAAAAACAAATTGAATTGAATAACTTTATTTTTATACCAGATTTACAAATGAGGACATCCCTAAAGGGAGGTTTTTGGAGATTTTGTCAGGATTTTGTCACTTCTGGGTTTTCGATCTGTATAAGGGAAGCAGAATTCTGTCGTCTTCTGTTCTGTCTCGAATGTCCCTCAGGATGATCATCAATAACCAGCTAAACTAAACACCTGAAGCAGGATCATTTCTCTTTAAATTGCTATCGGAGTTGGAGGAACAGCTGAACCACCCATAGGAATTAAAATAACAAATATGCAGATATTTAGATTAGGCGTAACTATTATAGTCTGCAAACAAATATTAACCAGGGATTTTGTTGGCATTTTCGAAACAGAGGTGGGATTACTTATTGGAATTGCTGTTAGCTAAGAGTGTTGAAACGCTGTTGTTGTTTACTTTTAATTTAACACACTTATCCACATTAGCATTATAATTTTATTTAAACCTCTTTATATAACAGAATGTATTTCTTATTCTGTTCATGCAGAAACAGATTAATGTGTTCTGAATTCTCAAAGGGCCACACAAAGAGATTTAGATCATCTTTTACTCATGTCGCTCCAAACCTGTATACGTTTTTTCCAAGGAACACATAAGGAGATATTTTGTAGAATGTTCAAGCTGCCCTTTACCATACATTAAAAGTTAATGGGTATATGAGCTCCACAGCACTAAAATGGCATTTAAAGTCTTCTGAAGAGGAACAGATTTCAATTTAAAGTGATAATTCACCCCAAAATGAAAATCTGCCATCATTTACTGATCCTCATGTCATTTCAAAACGTTGTCCATTTTATTAAGAAATTCAAACAATAAATATCGGCAGCACGAAGTGCACGTGAACTGATCATCTCTTTCGCTTTACTACTTGTTACAGCACAAAATATAAACATGAATAAACATCAGAAGGTATGTTGAAAGATATTATTGTTTTGATATAAGACGTATTGTTAAAGTTACCTCAGTAAAGCCATTCAATGACCAACTCATAGTCAGCTAGAAAAGTTGTCAGCTCTACAGAAAACCATTTTGATAAATATATGAACTATATTAGTCATTATATACTGTATATAAATATATATATATATATATATATATATATATATATATATATATATATATATATATATATATATATATATATATATACACTCACCTAAAGGATTATTAGGAACACCTGTTCAGTTTTTCATTAATGCAATTATCTAATCAGCCAATCACATGGCAGTTGCTTCAATGCATTTAGAGGTGTGGTCCTGGTCAAGACAATCGCCTGAACTCCAAACTGAATGTCAGAATGGGAAAGAAAGGTGATTTAAGCAATTTTGAGTGTGGCATGTTTGTTGGTGCCAGACGGGCCGGTCTGAGTATTTCACAATCTGCTCAGTTACTGGGATTTTCACGCACAACCATTTCTAGGGTTTACAAAGAATGGTGTGAAAAGGGAAAAACAAGGCGAAAATGCCTTGTTGATGCTAGAGGTCAGAGGAGAATGGGCCGGCTGATTCAAGCTGATAGAAGAGCAACTTTGACTGAAATAACCACTCGTTACAACCGAGGTATGCAGCAAAGCATTTTTGAAGCCACAACACGCACAACCTTGCGGCGGATGGGCTACAACAGCAGAAGACCCCACCGGGTACCACTCATCTCCACTACAAATAGGAAAAAGAGGCTACAATTTGCATGAGCTCACCTAAATTGGACAGTTGAAGACTGGAAAAATGTTGCCTGGTCTGATGAGTCTCGATTTCTGTTGAGACATTCAGATGGTAGAGTCAGAATTTGGCGTAAACAGAATGAGAACATGGATCCATCATGCCTTGTTACCACTGTGCAGGCTGGTGGTGGTGGTGTAATGGTGTGGGGGATGTTTTATTGGCACACTTTAGGCCCCTTAGTGCCAATTGGGCATCGTTTAAATGACACGGCCTACCTGAGCATTGTTTCTGACCATGTCCATCCCTTTATGACCACCATGTACCCATCCTCTGATGGCTACTTCCAGCAGGATAATGCACCATGTCACAAAGCTCGAATCATTTCAAATTGGTTTCTTGAACATGACAATGAGTTCACTGTACTAAAATGGCCCCCACAGTCACCAGATCTCAACCCAATAGAGCATCTTTGGGATGTGGTGGAACGGGAGCTTCGTGCCCTGGATGTGCATCCCACAAATCTCCATCCATGCAATATGCTATCCTATCAATATGGGCCAACATTTCTAAATAATGCTTTCAGCACCTTGTTGAATCAATGCCACGTAGAATTAAGGCAGTTCTGAAGGTGAAAGGGGTCAAACACAGTATTAGTATGGTGTTCCTAATAATCCTTTAGGTGAGTGTATATATATATATATATATATATTATTATAAAAATATCCTTGTGTTCGATATCTAATGTCATCCAAATGATTTGATATTGAATAGAATCAACTCCAGCCCTAATTAGAATACTTTTATGCAGATTTTTGGAGCATGAAAACCCCTGGTTACAATCAATTATTTCATGAATGGAAAAGAGAAGTATGAACATTCTTCTAAACATTTTCTTTTGTGTTCCAGGAAAGAAAGTAATGCAGGTTTGGAATGACCTGAGCCATAAATCATTGTTGATCATTGTCATTTTTGGGTGAACTAGCCTTTTAAAGAACACACTTGCAGCACAAACTGATGTAAATGTTTGTGTCTGATCTTCCTGGGGGAGATGAAACCATGCCACTGTGAACATTAATAACATTTCAGTCAAAATTTCAACTTTGCACATGATCAAATATATAGTCAATCCATCTGCACATCCATAATGAATCAGAAATTACCCTCACTGCATTCATATCGTATATATTCAGAGTAAAAAGAATCAGTTTGCACAACATTTTCCACAGCGGTAGGCTACTAGAGTTTATGGATGCTGATGTTTTAAACATTGATTTTTGCACAGTGAAGTCCCTTCATAAAGGAAATTCAATAAAGTAGCGGCAGAGATCAATATCAATATAATAAGACTCATGCAAAAACCTCATTGTTTTAAATTATTCAAAATGTTTCGTAATACTCTCCCAAGCATTTCCAAGGTATTGTGTTTATATGTGCACATAAACCGAATCTCGCGTCTGTGTGGAAGACTATATAACCTTCTCATCAGATGGAAGCTAAAAATAGTCGAGCCCCCCTGCCCTTCCTTGTTTCTTTCTTCACCTGCCTCTTCTCACCTTTTTCCTCACCACCTCATGTGTGAATCTCACTCTCCACACACACTGAAGTGTGAAGTGTGCAACACCACAGTTTAAACGAGCATCAATCTCAACCGTGATTGACTGTCTGGAACAGCCGTATTTTATGACTTATGACTGAACAACAGTGACTCATTCGACCAGTCTCTCTCCAAAATCAGGAAAGTTCACAAGTATAAATAACCACCCGTCTGTTTCCAGAAGACAGAGACGTACTGGACGCAAAGCTAGTCGGAGAAAAATCTGTCTCCTGTAGGTCTATTAAATGTTATCAAATGCAGCGTGACAGTGTGAATGTGTGTGTGGCAGAGGAATGAGAGATAAACCGACTGAAGCACCGTGCCAGCGCTTGCTTACGGATGTGTCCACGTCTATTAGATCAAGCGCTCCCGGCTCGCACTGGATGAATGATTCTGCATGAGAGACAGAGAGTTTGCAGATGTGTAGGTGGAGATATTGTGTTTTTAAAGAACTTTCTATTGACCAAATGTCCCCACAAACATGGTAAAACCAGAAATCACCTGCATAATGAGGGACAGCCGACGGCTCCCGTCAATAAGGCTTGATAAACATTCTAAAAAAAGTGTTTATGAAAATATATAAATGAAGAAAGGTTTCTAGGGTTAGGTTTCGAAAAAAAAAACTAACAAATCATTAGCTTACTATAAAATAATAGACGTCAATGAAAAGTGATACGGAAAGTGATGAGAAGCAGTTTTGGAAATGCTGGATGAGATGAAAACACACCTTGGTGATCCAGGTTTGAGACTCTTTTTGAGACCTTTACTCTGTTGACTTTTGAACTGAACAAAGCTGAAGTGAATTAAAAAGAGAAGTGTCTTACCTGAGTCACTCTGGATTGATGTGAAGGTTTGCACTTCCTCTATGTCAGCGAGTCAGCGCTGCAGTGAAAGCACTTGTCTTTGTTTCTTAATGTAAAGAACACCACAAACTACTTCATCAGATCTTAGTATAACGCAAGACTCCTTATATTTCAGTCACTAAAGGGTTTTGGATTGTCTTTGCGTTATGTTGGCATCTGTTTGTTTGCACCTCTTCTTTTGTGTGTCTGTACTGTATGTTGTTGTCCTGGCGACAGCTTCACTGAGTTCGCGCTCTTCCACTCTCCTCAGCACCACTCGTCCGCTCACTCTCTCTCTCCCCGCTTTGTTCATTCCTCCATCCAAGCCGATTCATCAGCACAAGATAGAGAGGGGGAGACAGGAGACATGTTCGTGTACAATGCAGTGGTTGGGAGGGAAAACTAAATGACAAAAACATGGTTGATGTTACTGGTTTGAACATGCATGAATGGTTTGTTAATTCTAAAGCAAAAGCTGTGGATAATGTGATTCTGTTGTATTAAGAAGACATGTGCACCCCTGTACAGACGAGGATGGTTTGGTCTTACCTAGAGAGAAAGAGAGAGAGAGGCAGACACACTGGAGGAGATATATAACATACAGAAAGACAAGAAAAGTGTTATCAATGATAATGAGGTCATAATTTCACTGTAAAAAGTGATCAGTTGACTTAAAATAATTAAGTAAACTTCATGCGTAATTGAAGAGATGAAGCTATGTGAACTTGACAATTCCATAGAGCTTATTTTTTTCAATTACGCATGAAGTTTATTTATTTAATAATTCTAAGGGAACGGGTTTCCTCTCTTTTTTTAAGATAAGTCAACTGATCACTTTTTACAGAAACTAAATGTGAACACAGGATAATAGCAAAAGATTTAATATTATTGTCACTATAATGCTTAGTTAGTCACATGTTTCGTTTGTTCTCAGTTTCCTGCCACTTGTTTGTCTCGTAGGTTTCTCATTGCAATCTTGTTTGTTACTATGGTTACCCATTAGTTCCATCACGTGTTCATTCAATCATCTTTGTTTGCCCTTAGTATTTATATGCCTGTGTTTTAGTTCTCATCTGTTGGTTCTCGATAACATTAATGCTGAGTTTGGCTTTGGCTATGTTTTCCTTCTGTTAATAAAGTCTGTTTACATTAATCGTCTTCACCCTGTTATACACCACGCTTTGCTAAAGCGTGAAAATTACAAGGCATATTGGAAAGACTTTACATTGTAACATTATTTTCTTGACAATTAAATGTATAATTCACCCAAAAATGTATGACCTGTCTGACTTGCTTTCCTCTGTAGAACACAAATGAAGATATTCTGAAGAATTTAAAGGTGCAGTGTGTAAATTTTAGTGGTGAGGTTGCGAATTGCAACCAACAGAAGTTATGGTGGCTGACAGGAAAAGATCATTGTCTGAGACAGCAGCGAATGGCCAGCTAAGCAATGAGGTTTCTTTACAAAGATTAAATTTAGAAATTTTGTTTAATAAATTATTCAGTAAAACGATATGTTATTGCGAATATTATTGTTACTTATCATTGTGTCAGTGTTTTATTCCCTGACTTCAGCTAGCTTCTTTGCACGAAGAACAACATAGTGACGAAACGTGCTCTGTAGAGCAGTTTGTCCATTTAGGGCCACTGTAAAAACATGTCGACACAAAATGGCCATTTCAGTGTAAGGTAATAAAAACATAACCGTTCATTATGTAAGATCTTTATACACCACTGAAAGCATAGTCATGTATATGATTGGATTTCTGGATTTCTTTTTTGGAAACTGGATTTCTGTCAACAGATCCTCCTAAATATTACACAATGCACATTTAAGTGCACAGTTTTAGGCATTTCTCAAAATTCCGTATCTTATTTTGTGTTCCACATGAGGGTGAGTAAATTATGACATGTACATCCATTCATGTACTTTTGCCCCTCATGTTGTTTCAAACCTGTAATTTTTATGAAGAATCATCACAGTTCCTTGACAATGTATTTACACCATGACTGACCATGATATAGTACCTTTAGAAACCTTGTGCCAGATTGGATGTCAAATTAATGGTTCTTGCATGGCCTAACAAGATGTCACAAATTACATATTGCCTCTAAACATTAAGAGACTCAGCGGCTTGGCGGCCATGACGTGAAGAGACTCAGGCGTGGAGGCCATCTTAGCTGAAGACTCAGATGTGGCAGCCATCTCGGCTGAAGACTCAGGTGTGGAGGGGACTGTGGGATTGTGGGGTACTGTGGGACGTGTCTAGTATCTGTAAAACCGCATTTTTCCATCTTAAAAATATATCTAAATTACGCCATATGCTCTCATTGACAAATGCGGAACAATTAGTTCATGCGTTCATGACATCAAGGCTAGATTATTGTAATGCTCGACTGGGTGGTTGCCCTGCACGCTTAATAAACAAACTACAGCTAGTTCAAAACGCAGCAGCTCGAGTTCTTACCAGAACCAGGACGTATGACCATATTAGCCCGGTTCTGTCAACACTGCACTGGCTCCCTATTAAACATCGCATAAATTTTACAAAGCACTAAATGGTTTAGCTCCGCAGTACTTGAGCGAGCTCTTAACGCATTATAGTCCTTCACGTCTATTACGATCTCAAAATTCCGGCCAGTTGATAATACCTAGAATATCAAAATCGACTGCTGGCGGTAGATCCTTCTCCTATTTAGCACCAAAACTTTGGAACAGTCTTCCTACCATTGTCCGGGAGGCAGACACACTCTGTCAGTTCAAAGCTAGATTAAAGATACATCTCTTTGACCTAGCATTCACATAATACATTATAGACTTTTATAATTCAATGTTAGGCTGCATAGATTAGGTCAGCCGGAACCGGGAACACTTCCCATAAATCCTGATGTACTCGTTACATCATAAGAAGAATGGCATCTACACTAATTTTAGTGTCTTTGTTTATCCAGAGGTTTTCCCGCAGCCTGCCGGATCCAGGCCGTATCCAGATCTGACGAAGGACCTTCGCCTGGACCCGATGACAACGCAGTGCTGAAGTGCCAACTAGTCTCTCCCTATGGAGGATCCCTTTACCACTCTACAGATAAAGCGTTGTCGGGAAAATTCGTTTTGCGTACCTACCCTGAAGTGACAAAATAAAATTCTGTATCAAAATTTATAAGGAAAGATCAGTACTTTGTTTAGGCTTGTTTTTTTAGGGAATTACAAACCTGCACACATATATTGAAATGCACATAATTATAGAACCAATTCTTAATGCGCATGTGAACGCTATCAGCGTTTATCACAGGTTCGCGTTTAAAGTCTGTGTAGAGAGAATGGTGTCATCTTAGCGGCCCCTAATTTAATAACAAATGATCGTTGCGACGGAAGCGAATCAATCAAAACTAACTTTAGCTGGAAAATAACTTTATTAAAGAACCGCTATAAAGCCAAAACAATCTGTTACCTTAAATTGTATGCTTATCTCTGTAAAGCTGCTTTGAAACAATCTACATTGTTAAAAGCGCTATATAAATGAAGATGACTTGACTCGACTTGACTTGACTTGACTAACATGGCTAGAAAAACATAGACTTAACAATAATGGTTACAGGGACATCACTACTAGACCAGAGGCTGATGAAACATGAGGGCTATGTATATACACAAGACTAATGAGCAAACAAGGGACACCTGTGCATAATCAACCACAAGACATGAAGCACAAGACATGATCACATGACAAAGGGAAGCACATGACAAAACCAGGAACATGACAATGAGCATGAATACAAAATAAAATACATTAACAAACAAACAAAAACAAAAACAAATCATGATAAGAATGTAAGGCAATGTAAAGAACCCACACAGGTAACTTAGCTTGGTACTAAGTCTTTATTTCTGTTTTTCACAGGTCCCAAGACAGAAGAGTATCTCGAGGCTGCCGGACAGGGGAAGAGGACGAAGATAACTGGTAAGTCAGGTTGGCAGACAAGTAGTCAGGTGAGTCACTGTAGGTACGAGCGACAAGACCAAGACCAAAGACCAAAAACAGTGTGAGAGGGACTCAGTTCATAATTGATGACAGCAGGTGCATGTGGTTAATTTTCTGGGGAACGGGAATGAGTGGGGGTAGCTGAGGAGTCTGGCATCTAGGGATCGGAAGGAATCGTGACTCCCCACAGGCAGCTCTCGAGGACCGGTACATGCGATCTGGGTGTTGAGCTGGGAATTCTTTTAGGAGGGCCGGGTTTAAGATGTCGTGACACAGGACCCAAAATCTTTCCTCAGGTCTATAGTCTTCCCAGTCTATTAGGTATTCTAGGTGGCTGCCCCATCGTTGGGATTCGAGGATGGTATGGACAGCATACACCGGTCCTTCGTCTAAAACCAATAGAGGAGGAGGCTCATCTGCAGCGCCAGACCATGTGGGAATAGGGACAAGAGAAGGATGGTGGCATTGGATGGTGAATGGGCCAATGAACCAAGGACTCAGAGCTTGCGGCAGGGCAGCCGGAGGCAGATGTTCTGGGTCGAGAGCAAGACCTTTTATCCTGGATGGTATACTGGGGTGTCAGATCTCCTGGTGTCGTCCCACCTCTTGTGCCTCAACCACCCTATGCAGGTGTACATAAGTTGAGTCCCAGACCCTCTCGCTCTCCTTATACCACTGATCTACAGCTCAGACCTCCAAGGGCTCTCCTGATCATGGAAACGGTTGTGGGTAAGGAAGCCGAGTTCGCACTGGGAGTGAGACCAATGGTGGGTTGTCAGAGGGAGTTATGTGCGTACTCTGGCCAGGTGATGTACCGGCTCCAGCTGTGTTGGTGACTGTAGCAGTATGACCTCAGGCCAATCTCCTGTATTTTCCGTTTGGTTTGCCCGTTAGAATGGGGATGGTAACCAGATGATAGACACACCTAGGAGCTGGAAAAAAGCCTTCCATTCCCTCAATATAAATTGCAGACACAATATCTTCAGGTAGGCCAAAGTTTTGGAAGACAAGGTGAAACGGGGCTTCTGCGGCTTCCATGGCATTAGGGAGGCCCTCATCTGGATCAGGCGGGATGCTTTGGAGAACCGGTTGACAGCAACTAGAACACAGGTGAGAGAATATGACTCAGGGAGGTTAGTAATGAAATCAACTTCTAGGTGAGACCAGGGTCGGTGTGGTAAAGGCAGAGGGTGAAGCTTACCTTCAGGGAGGTGGTGTGGTGACTTGGAGATGGCGCAGGTGGGACAACCTTGTACGTAATGTTGCACTTCCTGGGTCATATGAGGCCACCAGTACCAGTTGCAGAGGAGCGAGAGAGTTGGCTGACTGCCTGGGTGCCCTGAGCCTAAGGAAGAATTAGTCCATGAGGGTCAGACGTAGACACTCTTCGAAACATCTCTTCCCCCAGGACAGGATTTCCCCCGTACTCCATGAGATATGTGGAGAATGAATTTGAAGCCACGGGCACCCCAAGATGATGTCAGCAGTCAATCCCTCCAGCACAGGCAGAAGTGATATCTCCTCAAAGTGAGTGCAGCCACAGGAATTACTGCAGTAACCAGAAGCTCATCCAGCAAGAACAGTAGTCCCATCTCTAAATTTCACAGCTAAAATATAATTAATTAAATTAATTAAGAGTAATATAAATGCCTTAACAAAAACACAAGCTGTACGTAACTGCTTTTAAATCCTTGCATCGTCTTGTCTCAACATTTGCACAACATCTTTTTCAAATAAAAACAGAAAACTTTTTATGCGTTTTGGTCGTTCATTTACATGACAACAGTGTTTTGGGGGCCTCAAAATGCAAACTTTTGAAAACAGGTTTAAAATAGTTGTTTTGAAAACAATACCATTATCATGTCCGTGTAAACTACAAAAACACGGATTTGTGGAAACGGTGACGTCATGTGTGTTTAGTCAATAGGCATCCGCGAGGACTCCCAGTCCACATTTTTCTGACATTTTGCAGCTTTATTGTCTAGGGTCACTTGTCGTAATAATCCACAAAATCGCATGAGGCTTTCGCCATCTAGATTGTTTGTATTCACCGCTCTGTAGAGGAATATGTGCAGGTACGTAGTGTTTCTTTACAAAGTCACATCGCCAACTACTGACCTGGCATGCATAATAAAGCATTTTTTTGTTGTTTTCGTGGATCCATGTGAACAGGGATCATGTTGTCATCTGTCAATAAAACATTTTAAAAAATGCGAAGTAAAATTTGTTTTTAGTACATCGTTGTTATTAAAACGTACCCTTAGTTGTAAGTGCATAACCATAAACTCAAATCTTTGCATTTATAGAGCATAACTTGTAGCTTTGTTAAACACAAACATGCAGACAAACGGTATCCTTCACGATGCTAAACAGCATATTTGGTAGAAGGATGACATTTAGATCCCTGCTGGCTTTTTAATTAAAGAAACTGCCATTGTGAAGGCGGGTGCGAGATACAAAGGCCCACAAGCATCTTCCTTTTTCTAAAGCAAGTGTAGCCCTTCATATGACCTTATGAAGAACTGACTATCCGTTAACCCTCACATTTACCAGTTAATCATTATTTATAATTATGCCTATAGGGTTATGGATACATCCTGTGAAAAAAATAATAAATGACTGTTGCGCAACAATTGACTGCATACATTTATGTATTAGGATGATGGCTCTTATTTTTACATAAAAGGGCATTAACACTAAGAAATGTTTCATGCTGCAGCAACACTTACGGGTGTGATATCTGAAGACTCTTGCAAGGAAAATGATAAAAAGCGATGAGCTCCATTATGACACTTCATCATATGTTATTTTAGAGAAGCTGCATGTATAATCACCTCTTCTGCTTGTTCAGTGCCTCCACCATGCTGAAATGTCTCATCTCTATGGGTTTCATCATGTTTAAGCACTGGAGTGTGTGAGACTCAGATGATGATGACGGAATTGCTATTAGGTCTGGGATATTGCATAAAGAGCAAAAACGGAGAGAAATTGTAGAACTAGAATGGATCAAAAGAGAACACTTTTTCTATTCTGTGAATAGGTGGTGTTTTAGAATAATAGCATCTTTCTATTGCTGATATTATGACAAATGGAATTGTTTTGTATAGTAATATACCAATATATTATCCAGGTGGATTAACTGACCAATTTGGCTGTTATAGAATTACACCGTGTTTATTAATTATCAGAGATGGTCACTCTGTGTTCTGCCACCCAACCTTGTCAATATCTGTGCATGTTTTCTGTTTTATTTTTTAAAATAAAAATAGCTTATATAAAACATTTCTCTCACATTTCTCCTCAACAAGCCGCACAAGTTTGAATCGAATGTAATGTTTTCAGGCACTGAATTGGAATTTAATCGCAATTAAATGAAAATGTATATATAATTTAAATGTATAATAAATGCAATTAAATGAATTTTCTTGTATGTGTCTTTCAACCTTTCAATCTTTATATGTAATTTCATAATTGTCTTTGAAATATGGTTAAAGTATAAGTTTATAAGTTTAAACTTGTATGCCATGTATTTAACTAATATTGGTAATTACACATTTGTTATGAAGTTGCAATATAGTGGCCTTTAATTTCATTAATATTATATTATTTGCAAGTACAATTAAAACAAGATTTTTTTAATGATTTGAAGTACACTATAAGTTCATGTTCACACTCTAAACAAATGAAACAAATTATAGTTTCATTAAGTTCATGATAACAATATGTTTGAACACTATAGTACAGTTTTTTAAAGAATTAGCTTTCTGTATGCCTAAATTGTTGTAAACTCTCATTTTTTTTTGTAAAAATTGCATAAACACATAATATATTTTAATTATAGAAAATTATTTAAAAAAAAACACAAGATTAAATAAAAGAGTTGCACTGCTTTGCAGGAGCAACAAGTTCACCAAAAAAAAAAAAAAAAAAAAATCTTCATTTACTCTACCCCCAAATTGTTCCAAACACATATTATTTTATCACTCATGAAACACAAATGGAGATGAATATGGGGTGTGAAGATGTCTGTCAAGCTCCAAAAAGCACATAAAAATATCGTAAAGTATAGTGTATTTCATTCGTAAGGTTTTTCCCAAGAAGCTGAAAGCTTTGTGAGATGAACAGACTGAAATCTATTCACTTAAATTACTTTAAAACACCACTTGTACGTTTTTAAAACTACTACCTAGCAAACGTACAAGTGAAGGTGAAATCCAGGCTTTGTTTTTGGCCCATCCCAAGCCTCTTTTACCTTGTCTGCCAAAATACACCTATCTAGATCGTCTCTATATGATTATGGACAGACACTGTGTACAGATGTCACGTCCAGAACTCATCACTGTGACATTTATTTTATTATAAACTGGCTTGCATATTAGACCAAAACTTCATTGGCTTGCAGTACTTTTATTTACTGGATCTTCCTTTAGTCTGAGATTAGTTTGTCAGGTTTGAGGTTGAAGGAGAGAGCATGCAGAGGACAACAAACAAAAACTGCCCTGAAGGGGAAAACTAAAAGTCACCAGGTCAGGGAAGGCAAGGCAGGACATGACAGGACACAGCAGGACTAGCGAACATGAGGAGAATAAATGAGAGGAAATGAGGAGGTTAATGAGGGAGAGCAATGGGACAATGAACCAACATGCAGGTAAAAAGACGGACAGGGTGAAGACAATAGACAGAGGAGCACATGGCACATAGAAACAAACAAAACAAAGCCATGTGATTACACAAAACATTATACAAAAACACGCAGCCAGTAAGAACTTACCGACTGCGTGTCCACACTAAACACGACAACACGAAAGCACATGGTCGATGGAAAGCACGAGCCACATGAGCCACACAGAACACAACAATAGACGCGGACAGAAGAAGAGCATACGGCACAAGCGAATCTTAAAACCGCATGCCGCAATGAGACCGGAAGAAAAACACATGGAGCATGAATGTACAAATCCCGACACCTCCTCCTAAACATCCCTCAAACACTGTCTATGGTTCTCCGCCTTCAGATTTGCTGCTCCAAATCATTGGGACCAATGGCAAAAAAGGCTAAAATTGCATAATAATGTTCCAATTATCAATAGTTTTTCTTGATTTAATAATAAAAAGTCACCAACAATTGTAAATGCTTTAGATAGAATGTGTCAGTTATTAATATTTTAAAATATTATTAATTATGAATTAATTATAATATCCTTTGTTTTATCTTACCCATGAGATATCGTGGCCATTTTTTAGAGTGTTTTGAGTTTAGAGTATTTGATTGTACAAAATTTCTAAGCTAAGTGGTTTCACAGAATTAGTTTATCTTAATTTTATAAATAATGATCGAAAAAATATTAATAAAATATTATATTGAGTCAATGGTAACCACAAAAACTTCAACATGACAGAAACTTTTTTAAATGTCAAACATAACTGATCATTAAAAATGAACAGGTCTTTCCCATAATATTACACTTGATTTGAGCATTTACTCTCCTAACTATACAAAGCATGCTGGGAACTAAAAATCCAGTTAATGCAACTAAAATGAATCATGTATTCCCAACACAAATGTATAAGTAAACTTTAGGTGAGTTGAATGCAATGAAATTAAGTTGCTTTAGCTCATTTTGATTAATTAAATTGAACAAGAGGCAAATATATATATATATTTTTTTTTTTTGACGCCTCAAATGTGGCAAGGGGTGTGTGTATATGAGAGAGAAAGAGCTGACTGAAATGGGATGTGTGGAGGAATGTGTAGATGAAAGATTCTAGATGCTGAGGAAAATAAAATGCTGAAGTTTCCAGCCTGCAGTTTTAGTGAGATTGCCTTTAAATCTCTCTTCTCAGGATCTGTCATCTGCTCTAATCACTAATACCTGGAATCCAATGCCACTCGGAGCTGATAGATGGAGGTAATTTGAAACAGACCCATATATGACCTCACACTCATAGGGCTGTGTGCATTTACAGAACAGTGAAATTACCACCAGTCACGATAAAAAGTTAGCCGAATCAATGCACTGCAGAAATAAATTTCTTTTATTGGTCATTTAGCGACATCAAGCAGCATATTGATGTTGCATTGATCTGTTGCCACAGGATTCAGCTTCAACATCAATAATGAAGCTGTTAATTACTTTAAAACTGTTCTGATGTTTCAGAAAGTGCTGTTTTTATAACAAAGTCTTATAACTGCTTCTGTTATTCCCACAGAGACTTAAAAACAGCCTGGATGAAAGTTGTGAATCATTACCGCTATTGATTTCAACAGTCGCAGCCTCAAGAGGCAAGTGTGAACACAAGCGTTCTTCAGTCAGATTCACAGGAGGCCTAGATCTGAGCTGTTTGTTCTGCATGATTATCACAAAAAGAATTCATATTTTGATATCGTCTGAAGTAAATGTGAGCGGCGCTAGCCTGTGCCACAATGCTAGTTTCAATTTAATTTAAATTGATCTGTATAGTGCTTTTCAAAATGCATATTCTCCCAAAGCAGCTTCCTTCAGAAAATCTGAAACAGGTTTTCTTTCCATGTATTTAAAGGGATAGTTTTACCTGTAAGCCCACCTCCAAGTCACCAAATTTTAATAAGCAATATATATACAAAATCCTGTTGTTTTTAGTGATAGAAATGCTGCAGCAGGTGCTGGATATGGATCACAAGTGCCCAAAACTGGCATTTTGTTCACATATTTAGTCTTTCTTTTGACAGATTATCAACATTTGTGTCTTGAAACAGATGGGAAATTGACAGACCTGTGCTGCAGATCTATGGATGTTTTGCCCTCCATGTCTCCACACCAGGCACAAGATTGAAAAGTGAAAACTGTGAATAGACAAATGAAAGGAAATCAGCATCAACCAGCGTCAACAAAAAACAAAGCAAAAAAAAAAAAAAAAACGGAAAAAAACACAAAGCAAAACACTGAGACATTCTTCAAATCAGCTTCTTCAATGTTCCACAGAACAAAGAAAAACATATATGTTTGGAACAATAAGAGGGTGAGTAAATGATGACAGAACTCTCACTTTTGGGTGAACTATGCCTTTAATAAAGGATGTGGCCTATGATTGGTTCAGCCAATGAGAGTGAATAGCCAATAACAGCCACTAACTAATAATAATAATGCTAAAAGGATTTCCTGTTGTTCTCTTTGACACAAAATGTTGAAGCCCTGAAACACTCCTATCCAGAATCTCCTATGGAAATACAAGTATTTTACACTTATAAACCCCCCAGTGAGCAAAGCCAAAGGTTGTGCAGAACTTGCTAAGATGTTGAAATAGATGAGGAAGAAACCTTGGGAGTATTCAGCACTCAGCTGGGGAAGCCATCCTCCTTGAGCTTGTACATATTTAAACATTTAAACAAAGAATACATCATTGAAATTGTTACCTTAAAGAGCTGTTTTTCTATTTTTATTGATTTAACCCATACAACTGTATTTATTTTTATTTTTTTATAAATTAATGTATTCAGGTTGATTCCGCAATACTGAATACTAATATTTTTTTTAAATAAAACCAGAATCCTAATATTCTAATAAAAAAAATTATTAGGATTGGCATGAAAAGAATGACAATAGATGTTTATTAGGGAAAGTTATTTTAGTATTATACAGTATATACTACTATAATATTTATTAATATTTTGAATTAGCCTTTTCATATTTTTGAATGCACAAGTCCAGGCAGGAGAAGGACAGAAGACAGGAGGTGCTAGCAGAAGGAAATACCACGGCAGAACTGACGGAGGGAGGAGCCAAGGCGGAGTCATGATGGGTCACAAGGTGGAGACCCAAGAGAATCCGCGAGGACGACGGCCCAGGGCGGCATCGCTTGCCTGGAGGGCCGAGATGACGTCGCCAGCTCGAGTGACCGTGGTGGAGGCGGGGGGCCTGGCAGAACAGGGCGACACCGGAGGGAACAAGGACCAACATGTAACTGGAGGTAAGGAGGATCCCAGTGAAGCTAGAGGGGTGGAGGGTTGAGGCGCAGCTAGAAGCCTTGGAGTTCGCAGTGAAACCAGCGTGACGAGAGACCAAGGTGGAGCCGGAGGGACGAGGGAGCACGGTGGAGCCTTAGTGATGGCAGACCACGGCGGAGCTGACGGAGCGTAGAGCCAAGGCAGATCCAAAGAGCTGACAGGTCGAGGTGGAGAAATGGGCCTGGAAGCCTGAGGTGTAGCCAGGGGATCCACTGAGCCTGAGGTGGAGCCAAAGAGCAGCGGGAATCAGTGGAGGACTCGGAGCCGGGGAGCTACGAGACAACAGCGGGGCAGGCAAGTCTCGGGAATCAGATGGAATCAGCAGAGATGAGGTGACCAAGGGGTGGGCAGGATATTGGCTGGGATCAGGTCATCTATGATGTTGAGTTTAGTGGGCTGGAAAGGGACAAGCTCCGTGGCGAAATTGATGAGGCAGCGCTTCTCAACTTGCTAATCCCAGATAGCAAGACAGCTGGAATCCACATGTACCAGTTGTGGCCCGGGTATGGGTCGACACTATGTTGCTGTCTGGGATCGGAGAACTGTCTCACCGGACATGACTCCTCGCTGGATCTGGCGATCGAACACCGCACACTCATAAGGCGCAGTTGATGAACTCAATGAATGGACGGTGATCCTCCCCCAACAGCAGCATCTGGCCGAGGATATCGTCCACACCGGGGTGCTTCGTGAGAGAGTTCCAGGTACTCCTCCACATAATTCAAATTTCAAAGATAATAGGAGTGATTATAAAATGAAATATGTCCTTAAATCCTACTTAAGTGGGTCAAAAAAGCACTTTTAAGTTCAGCTAATTACATTTTATATAAATTTTAACTATTATATATTTTCATTTAATTGCAGTTAACATGCAATTAAGTTTGGAAAACAATACATTCAGTTTGCACGTATAAGTGTATTATTTTAAAGTATATTATTTCCATAGTCTTTTTAAAAGTATACAAAAATGAGCTTTTCAACAAGGGTTTCTCAGCTGTTTTTATTGTCCACCAAGCAAAAATAATTTAGAAAAGAAATAACACCTCGTCTCAACAAGCAATTCGAGGTATCATTCATGTGCGAGACGAGTTATTCGTTGAGGGGTTTGCTCAATTCCCTTACCATAAGTATGAGCAATAGTAATAGTGATGCTTTCCTTGAAAACACCAGTATAGTGTATAGCAAGAACAAAGATTGTGACATAAAATCAATGTACAAAAAACATTCAGCACACGTTTATTTCTACTTTTGCAAATAAAATTTGTATACAAAGATCATAAAGAGGATAATAAAATACACCCGACACAGCAGCTCTATCTGGTGCCATATTCTTACTCACGTACAAACACACTGTTATGTCATTATGAAGTCCTTTCTTGAAAAAGCTGCATTTCACTTTATACAACAGTTACGGCTCTCTAATCTGATTTGATAAGCAGCGTTCCATGAGTAATGATATACATCAGATCTGCAGCGCTTCACTGTTCCAGAAAGACTCAGTCTGTGTGTTTGCTCAAAGATGCACAACACTGACAGTAATTGGCAATATTGTCTAAAATGTAAGTTCCTCAGTATTTACTTCATGTTTATTTAACAAGATCATTTATAATAGAGTGATGATAGATAGATAGATAGATAGATAGATAGATAGATAGATAGATAGATAGATAGATAGATAGATAGATAGATAGATAGATAGATAGATAGATAGATAGATAGATAGATAGATAGATAGATAGATAGATAGATAGATAGATAGATAGATAGATAGATAGTAATATTTGAGGCATCTGTTTGTTTGCTGTTTGTCACAGTCATTCCTGACAGTTTTATGACCTCATTTCTGATTGAATGGGAATATGAGGCTAGCAGTTATTTCAGCTCTGCAGGCACTTATGGGATTTGGGAGGTGCCCATTATGACAACTGACATCAGTATCGTGCCAGTAAATGTCAATCTCATATTTGCCTAGTTTATTTACAGAAATTAAATGTGTTTGATGCTGCAGAATGAAACAATGAAGATGTACAGTAATTGAATTGATAAACCCGTCATGCAACAACAAACCTTGTAACTGATCTCTAAACCTCTCTGTTATGTGCACTACCTGTATATACGGTATTAAATACTGATAAGATCGGAAATCAGCTAATGTAACTGTGTATCAGGCATTATGGGATGGCGTTTTGGTGCCCATACAGTTTAGAATCCCTCATTAACTGACATTACTTCAATTGAACGGGATGGGTTTTTTTTTTAGAGTGACACAAAGCATCTAAAACCACAAAACATCAGAATTCATCAAATCGATTGATGAAACTGATGGCTGTACTGTTAGTTTCCCACCATAATGATGCCATATGGGATGATGTCATTATAAAAATGAGCTGTTGAAGATACCTTTAAATTGATTTGTAAAACATTTAGCATTATTTCTTAATAAACCTTAATTTTCAAGTTAGAATAGTGAGAATAAAAGTGTACTTGAAGAGAGTTCACATTTACCACACATTTAAAAGGGGCACTTTGTAATAATGTCAAATTAAAAGTTTTACTTTCAAGTGCATTTTAAATCATGGTTTTAATAATCACTTATTTTGATGTGTTGAGTAACATAGACTACTAAAGCACATAACTCTAGTGTGTTATTCGATATTACATTTAAATTTAATATATTTATATTAAACTGCAACTTTGCCATTACAAATGTGTAATTAACAATATATTTAAATACATGACACAAGTGATAGAAATTACATTAAAGTATATTTTAGCTATAAATGCTTGTCAGTAATTCGCAGTACATTTTAACCATATTTAAAAGACAATTTAAGTAATTATGATGATATTACATATAAAGATGTACTTAAGCGGGTTTAAAAAGCATAAGTTCCATTTAATTGCATTTAATATACATTTAAACTAGAATACATTTTTATTTATTATTTTTACATATTAGCATATTTCTGAGTCATAGACCTTCTGTAGCTCCACCCCTTTTCAGCTCTGCGCTCCTTGTGTTCTGTCTTCCGGTTTTTATTTCCACGGCATGAAGGAAAGATCTTACGAATTAAATGCTCATTTTAAAATCTTCCCGGTCTACTGATATTTGTTACTGTAACCATTTAAGTCCACTGATGAAGAATGTATATATATATATATATTGTAATGACTGAGACAATCAGACACATAACTATTTGTTACATTTAACAAAAAAGCTTCAAAGCCCACTCTTAGGAATGAAACATCCCCCCAAAAGAGACAAGAGAGCAGGAAAGGTTTCAGTCGCCTGGGCGACGATCAGATAAGATGTCTTTATTGCTGTGAAAAATGTGGTCATGTGGTCAAGACCAAGGCCATAGGCAGGGCCGGATTAACAATTTCCTGTGCCCTGGGCAACAAGACTCAAGGCCCCCCCGAGTTAGGGGGGTTCGGGGGCATGCTCCCCCGAGAAAATTTGGATTTCTCTGACCTACATATGTGCAATTTAGGACTTATGAAGGCCAAAAAATTATAAGAAATAGGCTAGCTTTAAAACCTTGTCATTAGATTATTTGTCTGCTCTCTCCTCATCTTCATATTTCTTATTCTCTCAGTATTCTTATACTGGCCTATTTCTACCTCTCCTAAAGCTGAACTTTGACTGATAGTCTTTTCATTTTCGTCTGTGTCAGTGACGGAAATAAACATAGGCTCAACTGATATTTATACGTTTTATGAATCATTTTCTTAGACATGTTAATTTACTCAAGGCTACCAGGAAAGCTGTATAGCTGTAAAGTCAGTATTGACATTAGGAACCTTCTGCAAGCTTTGGAATTTGAAAACGTCTGTTTTTAAATGTTAAAAGTAATTTTAAATAATACCAATTATAGACTACGTTTACCGCAGTTGGTGGAATTGGCAGATGTTCCCTTAAGCATCGTGCGCTGTGGAAACGCGTCAAAGCATTCTCAGGTATAATTATGCAGCATTAATGCACGAATGATTTTGAACGAATATTTCATCATGTCGATATACAATGGTCACATAATGTTAAAACTAATCTTGCTATTGATATCTTTGTTAGACTACCGACCCTATAGAACAAATGTCCGGCTAATATCGAAACTGAAACGAACTTTACCGCGCTCAACCAGCGGGAGTGCATTTCACGAATTAGTAATCGCTGGCGTTCAGCGGGGAGGGAGGAAAGTCGCGTGAACCCGCGTAGATGCACTTTATGCAGTGAAGAAGATCGTAAAGAGTTTGATAACTTTATTAAATTTCTGTGTATTTCCTACCTGTCAGGGCCCCCTAGATGTCATGGGCCCCTGGGCAAGTGCCCAGTTGCCCTAATGGTTAATCCGGCCCTGGCCATAGGAAAGACCTACAGACCTTAAAACAGACTTATCGACGAACTGATCTATAAATTAACATGCATCCCAGAACATTGTGAATGATTTACTGTCTTGTGTAGTGTCTTTTAATTCTATTATTTTTTGATACTGTGTATTTTACAATAGAACCAATGGTCAATGTAACCTCACCTATACCATGTTTGGTCTCTATAAATTGGTACTTTGAAGATGGAAATGAGCGTGTATATGATATGATAGCTGCACAACATATTAGTATTACAATAATCTTTCATAGTTTCTTCATCAGCAACCAATCCAGCTGCACATTCAAAATGAGCATGCTTAAAACAAAGATCCATAAATCAACAACAGAGTAATTTTCCTGCTTGGAAATTCCACCTTTCTCATTGGTCAAGCAAACCCAGGGAGGTGACCACAGCCTGCTATGCCTTCACTCCCCCAACAGAGTCAGACTGGTATCTCTTCATTCCAACTCAGAAGAAAACCGCAACTTTACCATCACTGAATGCAACCATCAGCTCTTCCGAATTCCTCCCTTCTCCTGGTTGCTCTGTGTGGCTTCTCTGGCCCAGGGCCGGCAGGCCACAATCTGCAATCCAGCCATGTGCTCATGGAGAGAGAGAAAACCTTCAACCAGAACAAACCATTCAACCAGTTTGTCACCATTTTTTTCTTCAACACGGAAGAAATTGTTTGAAACTCATGGAACCATCAAAATCCTTCTTCAGGAACTTCACGAGATGCTTTCACTGCAAAGGCCATGCAAGTATACATTTAATGAAGTGCTCTGAAAATAATAAGCCGACGGTTCTTTTCATGGTTAGATGGATCTTTTGCATAGTTCCATTTCCTGCTTCCGGTTTCATACTGTCACTTACCATTTTTGTGTTTATGTGTGTTTAGATTAGTTATGTTTGTGATTTAGTTAATAAAACTTGTGCACAATATATATTTGGTTCTGATTCTCTGCTTGCAACAAAGTTTATTTTACGATTTAGATTTTGACTACAGGCTCTTAGTAGGACTGTACAGTAAGAAAGACATTTCCCTTACAATTAAGGGATCGAAGGGATCGAGTGTTCATGGGACGAACAGGTGGATTGATTGTAATATTAATTTTACTACATTAAATTAATTCACTGTAAAAAATGATCGTACTTTTAACGGTAAAAAACTGTAAAAATGCTACAGTGAAAAACTGTTAATTGGTTAACAGAAAGTTTCCGTACTATATACGGTAAATAACTGTGATAGATCAAACGGTACATTTAATGTAATTTTACTGTAACATACCGTTAAATTTACAGTTTTTGAAAGTGAAAAAACAACTCATTGTATAATTTACAGTGAAAAACCGCAAATTGACATTCCCACAATTCCCTGTGACACTTCACATTTGATGTATTTTTGTTGAAATAACTATGTTTGTTTCTTCATAGTTTTCTTCGTTTTTTCTAATCAGTTATGTACATTTGGGGTTTATGTTACATTTAATGTTGTTAAATTAATGTTTATTGCATTTTTAAAATTTCATGTGTTACCATGATGGTGTTTAATGTTTGTGTGAATGACACTGTGCAGCTTCTATACATATTAGTATTAACTTTCTTGTGGAAGAACTGCTTGTGTTGAGCTTTGATTGATCATGTGACTTTCATCACTGCTGTGATTGGTGGTTATCAGTGTACAAAACAGATATTAATACTTCAACAGGACAGTAAATTAACATTATATCATATTGCTGTTATATTTACTGGATTATACTGTAAAATTGACATGTTGTTCAGAATAGCACGTACATTTTACAGTTTAAACCAGTAAATATATCAGAACTCCAGTGTGTTATATGCTGGTTTAAACTGTAAAATGTACATGTTATTCAGTAAAAGCAATTACTGTATTGTTGTATATTTTACGGAATTGTTCTCAGCTGCCAGTTTTTTTCCGTAAAAACTACGGGATTTTTTTTACAGTGTTCAGTTAACAGATCCAAATATTCATAATTAATTGTTACAAGTTATGACTGATTATTAATATTTATTTTGAGCTAATTTGCTATCTGTCTATCTGTCTATCTATCTATCTATCTATCTATCTATCTATCTATCTGTCTGTCTGTCTGTCCGTCCGTCCGTCCGTCCGTCCGTCCGTCCGTCCGTCCGTCCGTCAGATAGGTCTATATAGTACAAACAGTGAAAAATCCCTGTGCTATTGGACAACACAGATATCCACCACAAAATATAGTCCCACCTCAAAGTACAATTTTGACTATTATCACTAATTAAGTAACATAATTTTAAGAATTTATTCAAGTTTTTTAACAGAAATAAGTATTTTTTTATGTTTTAACCAAGAGCAAAATCCAAATAATTTTCAGCACCATAGATGCTGCATGAACGTTATGTATTGCTTTAAGCACACATTCCTGTTTTTGTGTTGAGACTGCAATAAGTCACCAGTTTTCTGATGATAGGCAAAAAATAGCCTGTATGCTCACGGGCTTGACATGAGTGCTGACAGAGCGATTTTTTGTTATGTTTGGATGTTTGCACAATTCCTCAGGGAAAGATCTACTACAGCATAAAACGAGGTCTGGTTTCTCCTCGATTTCGAATCTAATTTTAGCACGCTAAATACTTCAGCACACATTGAGGATAAGATGACCTTTCATGCTGGCGTATCAGAAGGCCGTTCTCCAGTGTAACCAGCGCTGGGCTTTTACCTTTCTTTGCCTTGCAGGAGGCTGAAGTCCGTCTGACTGCAGTCTCTTTTATGAGAAGGAACTCAGTGTCAGTGTCCCGAGGCTCATCAAGATATCACTGCCTTCATTAGCTGTGGACTAATAGACTACTTTCATCCTGAAAGTCATTTGTATTTTGAGGTGATTTTGTTTGTATCTGTAGTGCAATACAAGGATTATCCCATTTATTATGGTAATTGTCCAGACGCTTGTATGGAGAACAATTTACAGTGCGTTTCATGAGTCTGTGTGTTCCCTGGGAATTGAACGCACGACCTTGGCTGTGTTGTTAAGCTACAGAAAGGCAAATGAGAGAAGCAAATAATGCACTGCAATATAAATTAGAATCACATTATGTTTACCAAGGGATAATGCAAGTATTAGGTTGTCTTTTAATAGACATGCACTTTATTTTCCCCCATAGGTCCACTTATAATAGTTTTTTTTTTTTTGCACCAAAACATTTGGAATTTAGTTTCACATGTCTATTTTCCATTGTCTCTCTGGACTGTATAAAACAATTAAACAATTTATAGTTGGCATGAAACGGAAGTTGCAACAGTCTTAAAGGCCCAAAGACATTGGGTTATTTATTATTTTATAATGTTTCCTTGGGTGCCCTTATAATGTTAGTATGTTTTTTAGATCAAAAGTTGTTATAATTTAGAAATAAAAGACATTTTTCCTAGCCTGATTTTAGCCTCTGATTTGAACGCTCTGTTTGAAGGGGCGTGTCTGCTGTGAGACTTCAGTGTAAACGCCCACTGCTGTGATTGGCTGACATGCTTGCATATGAAATAGCTAGCATTACATGTGGAACTCTCTCGAATACTTTTACTATTACAGCTATTATACGTTTTTTACTATTACAGCTATCGAGATTAACGAATCGTGAGAAGTTTTTTTAAGTATTTAGATCTATTCCCATCACATAAAAGGTTGCAGTGATGAGCATTGAGCAGACGACAGCCCGTTGATCGCGTGAACACAGTTTCTGCACTCTCACTAATGATTTCACCAATGCAAACATGAGGTAAGTACAGTAAGAGCTTCGTTGTGCAGCGTAACAGCGTCACTGATTTCATAACGAGTTTTGGCAAGTGTCCAGATAAACTCGTGCTGTGTGATTGTGTGATTGACAGCTTAGGCGATTGGAAAGGGATGTTCTTTGATCGCTTTCTGTATATATATTAATCACAGTTTAAGTAAGATTATTTTCATCCTACTAAGAGAAACTATGTGAAGTTGATATTTTAGTCACTGGCTTGATTTACTGATGCATAAACAGTATTGAACGATTTTGAGAGAAAGATTATCTGTCTGACCTTGAACAATTACACATCAGAAATTCACATAACCCACTGGTTCTTCAGAGGCTCGGATGAAGGAACTAAAAAAATACTTTTGTGTTCATTTGTACATCCAAACACTGAGCAACTGCCATGCTCCGCTCGTTTGCAAGCCATGATGTCTCTCGAGGAAAAACCAATATCGCGCTCGCGCAGCTCATTTTCCAAATTCTCTTTGCGGGCAAAGAAGAGAAAGGGGAGGTGAACTTTCCCCTTATGACGACATAAGGGGAAGATTTCTAGATTCTAGATTTCTAGATAATAAACATTTTTATTACCCCATAAGAGCCTCTGGAGAGTGATAGTGTGTAATAAATACAGTAAACTAAATATTCTAAGAGGGCTGAAGTACATGAAATTCTTAAATGCATGAAAGCATGTTATAAGCATTACTACACCATAGAAAGTTCTTACAATTAAAGGTAATTTATAAAAAATCTAATTTACATCAACATCTTTCTTGAAAATAAAAAAATACGGTATTTTCTTAAGGTAACACTTTATCTTACAGTGTCCTTGTTACACGTACTTACTATAGTAATAACAGTAAATGATGCATAATTACAAGTAACTAACCCTCAACCAAGCCCTCACCATGACTCTATAAGTACATGTAGTTAATTAAATTAAATGTATAATTACACTGTAACAGACACCTTAAAATATATATTTTTTTAAATTACAAACGTAACACATTTTTGGCTAGAAGTTTGGGGATAAAAACCTTTTTACAAAATTAGATTCAATCCAAAACACTTATTTACAAAATATTAATCTCAAACATGCGTCTTATGGGTTAGGAACCACATGAGGGTGTGTAATTGACAGAAGTGTCATGGTTACGTTATGTTTATCTTCAAGTTTAGTCTTTCTTTTTTTTCACATTCTGGATTTAGTTCAATAAAGCTATACATTTGTGTTCTCACTTCAACTCGCCTCAGTGGATTTCTGAATGAGCCAAATCTTGTTTTCCATAAAAGCGCGCTTTAAAGAATGTTTGATATTCGTCACAGTATCCAAATAATGACACGGTACTTTTTAATGGAGCACAAACTTAAACTGAAGACCAAAAAGATCAAAATAAACCAAACTTTGGATTTTTACAACATAAATAAGCAATGCTAGCAGGATAGGACATCAACGGCTGGTCCAGATCAGTCACATAAGTACACTGTGAGAAAAGACACCAGCCTCCTTCAGTCACCTTATCATAATTCATGACAGCTTTCCCACATATTTGCCTTGTGTTGCAATTACTTCATGCCTTTTTTTCCCCCTATTACTCCATATCAGCCTCTGGAAAGTGATGTGATTAATTGCTGCTGTCTTTCCAGACGTGTCGGTGCATTACATTTACATGGATTGACACCAGTAGATGAGTTTCATATGAAAACTTCTCCAGGATAACCTGATTTTAATACTCGAGTGGTGGATGCATATCAACTCATTTGCATTTTCAATTTGGAGATGTTTTCTCTGTGTCATCTGAGCTCTGTTAATGCAAACTTTAGTGTCTTTATGCTTGGGTTTCCGGAAACCCCAGTGCTCTATGTTTAAAAATACATACAAAAATATGTTTGTCTGACCTAATTAAACCAAGTAGATATACATTATTGAAGTTTTGTTCTTCTTATTACAGATTGCAATGTTGATCAATCTTATACTTAAAGATTGGCAATCCATTTTACTTCTGTAATGATATTTATTTCAGAATGAAACATTGTAAATACAAGTAAAAGCTTCTCAGGGTCTCTCTCACCCCAAACAGAACATGTGGGAGCATAACGATTTTTAAAAGAGAGTTAGTTTTCCTGCTTTGCATTATCTAAAAGAACAAGTCAAGATTTTACCACACATATAACGCATTTCCCTTTGCATTTCGTTTTAGTGCCTGTAGGCATTCGGATGAAAAAGAAAATCAGAGCAAGCTGATAAAATTTGGAAATGACTTGCTACGTTTTTCATTTCAGCACAGATACTGTAAGTGCAAGGAAAAAGCATTTATTCGGTGTGACTATAACGAGAATAATGTGAGATCTGCACACCACTGAAAAATCTGTTCTACTGCTGCTTTCAATAAGGGAAAAGAGGAGAGGTTTTCATTTGATTTTAATGTTGTTCTGAACAGTGAACAGTACATCGACATGAATCACAAAAATAAAATGGCAGGCAGGCTCTTAAAGGCATCTGTCAAGAAATGGCAAGTTATTTCGAATGATTTACGGAGAACTCCCACACTCTCTTTCACACCAACACACATATGGATGCGGACACATGCTCAACGGGAAGGCTGAATGAGTTATATATGATTAAAATACACTTTTCTTTAAGCACACTTGACAACTATGAAAGAATGATAAACACACAAGTAAGTGGAGACGCCACTTTGGACTAGAGGGAGATTGACAGGGTTTCATATAGCCTGTCCAAGTCACATTTCACCACCAAGTCAAGATGGAAATTAGAAATGATATTTTGCATAAAGAAAATCAAGCCCATTTTTTTGGACTACATTATTTTCAAAACAATTAAGCACATTTCCTCCCAGATTTATTTTCCTGCATTACGGAAATTAATTTTTCTCCTGACATTGTGGTAATAAGAATTAGACTTTCTTTCCTGCATTACAGTAATAGGAAAGTGTCTGGGTTTCCGATGAAAGGAGCAAGGACTCAAGTGCAGGAACAATGGGTATTTATTAAGTGGTAAAAATAAAACAAAAAATACAAACAAAAACTCCCTGTGGGGGAAAACAAGGCAGGCATCAAGATCAACAGAACTACGACAGGAAACAGGAAACATGAGGGAACACAGACAACGAACCAGCACAGGACTGCAAACGCAGCAAACAAAAGAGGGTAACAAGGGAGGACAGGTGGGGCTAATGAATCAACAATCAGGCCCCGTTTACACGAAGGGAAGACGCAGATATTTCCCCGCGGTTTGGCCTCTCATTTACACGGAAACCCCGTTTTTATCACAGAAATCGATTATTTCTAAAAACTCCAGCCAAAGTGGAGATTTCTGATAACGCTGGTTATGTGTTGCCGTGTCAACTGGGACAAATGGGGTTTTAGTTCTCAAACGTCACATCACATTATGCGCCAGCAAATGCTTAACGTCATGTGAGCGCCCTAGGAAGTCACTCGTGTTATTCGTTGTTGTCGATTCTGAGGAATCTGATTGGCTTGCATAGCTTTATCCTTCTCCCTACACTGCCACCCATAGGTTTGGCATAGTTATGATGGCGCTGGGAGGGGCTAGACAATCGACAGGAGAGCACATGGCACAAGGAGACTCAAGACAAGCCATGTGCTCACAACAAACAGGACTGTAACACAAGCACATGACAAACCGGGAGTGTCAGAGCTCTGTCACCAAACCAAGATATAAACTAGACAAGTGACAGAACCCTGACAGAAACATAAAATAAGTTTATCATTACCACAGTTACCATGATGTTTTCTTACATTAATGTGATGGGAATTTGGCAAAATGTGCTTAATTGTGAAGAAAATAACGTTACCGTGCAAAATCGTAATGTTCTTAAAGATAGACTTTCCTGATGCTTTCTTGACCTGAATATGTTATTGACAGGTTAGATTATAAGAATTATTAAAATGCTCGAGACGATTTAGGATCAGATTCAGTGCAAACACACAGCATCAGGTAATCAGTGCTGAGATTGCAACGGGACTCATTAAAATCTGTTTTTTTACGGATCTTACTACACTCAAGCAGTGAATTTATTCCACCTCTACAGTACACACTCACAGCGTCACCAGTGGAATACTCTAAAAATATGAGGCAGGACACAATTTAGCGATATAAAGTTTGAGGTCAACAAGAAATGCATGCTTATTCCATTATCAAGTATTTGACAATGTATATAAATATGTTTATATTATTTTCAATGATTCCCCTTTACTTCTATAGCTCCTCTCGCTCTTTCTGGAGCATCTATTTTTTATGGTTGATTGGTTGGTAGAGGAGCGCAAAGTTTACACTGTGCCCCAACACAAGAAATCAATGAAAAATTATGCGACATTGCCCCCAAAATAAACACACACACATTAATATTGGCAATACAACAACTAACAAATTCTCTACAG
>NC_138240.1:32680839-32770839 GCF_964197995.2 Scardinius erythrophthalmus
GGGTATAAAGCCCGGAAGCAAACATTGCATCATCGCTTATTGCTTCGGAGCCGACCGTTTGTGTCCTCTTTGAGTGAATGAGCTTAAGATTGTATCTTTCTTACGCTCTACGAGTCTGCTGTTTCAGGAGGGGATCTTTCTGTGTTGGTGAGACGGCGCTTCAGCGACCACGCGATTCCTGTCTGCCGGCTGCGTCTACACTGTTAATTCAAAAGCTGTTTTCACAGCTGGTAAACGGTTGAGTGCGCACAGCGGGCTTGCAGTTTCCCCGCTGTGTCGCCGCGTTGGATCCCTGTGTGCTTCAGCACAATAAAGAGAGTACTTTCTTCCTGAAAGAGCAACACGAGTGAAGATCGCGTCCTTTTCAGGATGACGTTTCACTCGTGTGTTTCTGGATGCGATCGTTTCCTGTCCTCATTGACGGCCACGACCGCTGTTTCACATGCCTAATCGGTGTGTTGAAGCTGCGTTCGTGGGTGGTTCATGCTCTCTCATGAGTGCATGACCACGTCGGCACGTTGTTCGTCTCCCCTTTTTAAAGGATCGAGCCGTTCAATGTGCCGTGTGCCGTCGAGCGCCGGCTGACAGCGCGGGTTGTCACGGCAACTCAGCGCGCGTCATTCGGCGCTCTAGATGCGCGGCCGAGACTCGTGTGCCTCTACGAGGTTGAGTCCCATTTGCTTGTTCCCCAATTTAGTTCCTTTTCTAAAAAGAGGACTACTTTGGTTAATGAGCATTTGGTGGTCTGAGGGTTACAGTACGGAATGTCTCGCCAGGTGAAAGATCCTCACGAGCTTCCTACTCCTCTAGCGCATCGCAAACATGCTGAGACTGTGTTCGTGGGTGGTTTATGCTTTCTTATGAGAGCATGACCACGTCGGCACGTTGTTCGCCTTGCCTGCAGGCTTGAGCGCTCAGCGTGCCGTGTGTCATCAAGGCGATGGCCACGTTCACTGTCTTGCATGCCTGGTTGACGGCCATGATCACTGTTTCACATGCCTAATCAGTGTGTTGAGACTGTGTTTGTGGGTGGTTATGTTCTCTCATGAGTGCATAACCACGTCGGCACGTTGTTCGTCTCCCCTTTCTCGTAAAGGCTTGAGCCGCTCAGCATGCCGTGTGCCGTCGAGGCTTTCGGATGGGATTCTGGTCTTTCTCATGAGGGACCAAGCATTTCATTCGGGGCCCCAGGGGAGGGCAGATGTCGATTGCTACATCGGAGAGAGGGCTGTTATACTCTGAAAATAATGCTGAGTTCCTTCTATAATGGTGTGTTCTCATGCTGAAGATTCAGACTTGACAGCCACACTTTCCTGGGCTATTCTAAAGTGCCTGGATGTGTGTGAAAAATTTTGGCAGTATGGAAGCTTTTTGGTGCCAATATGGCAAGCCAAACATGCCTAAATCTGCAGAAGTTTTTCCTCTCTCACTACCCCTGCACTTTCACTGCACGTGGGTAGTTCTGACTCGGGGTGGAGCTGCGCTTAGTGACTGACCGTGATTAGTCACAACGCTGGCCCTCGGTCAGACGATGTCCACACTTGTGGTCCAGGAGCGCCTCAAAACCAGCCCGCTCAGTTGTTTCCCCCTAGCAAAAGGAAGGGAAATAACTCTGAGAGAAGCGACCAGAGTATGTGACATTCTGCTCTTCGGGAGTGCGTGTCATCACCACTCCTTCCCCCGGGAGAGGGCCGGGTGGAGAATTTTGTTTCTGTTCCGCCGCTGGTCATCCAGTCAGTGGTACCCAAAGTTTGAGCAGTTCACTTCCTCTAAGTCGCTCACGGGCCCCAGCGCTCAGATGGCAGTGAGGGCTTCGGCCTCGTCACTCTCGTCTCTCGCTGGGTGAGGCGGAAACCAGGACTCGATGCCCCCGGGCCTCGCTCCTCGTTTCCCCTCACGGTCGAGACTGGCAGTAAAATAAGACCAGTCTCCTCCGTCTGAGAGGGTCAGAATGGCAGTGTGCGCCGCCCCCGAGCTGCGCCGCTCTCGTTCCCCTCTCCCCAGCTCTCAGATAGCAGTGGCGCCACCTCGGTCACGCCGCTCCTGTCTGTCGCTGGACCGGCACAGTGCTCAGATGACAGTGATGCCGCCTCGGCCTCATCGCTCTCATCTCCCACTGGCCAGGGAGGTGCGGATACTTGGACTCGATCCCCACGGGCGTCGTTCCTCGTCTCCCCTCCCTCCTTCGCCTCCGGGCAACGAACAGCTGAACGCCTCCGGGCCTTCCCTGTCGATTGCCCCCTCGTGGAAGCAGGTTGGTGTCGTATGCCACGCCCAGACTCCACTTCTGGCCGCCTCAGGGCCTCCGGAGTCGAGTCCCTGCCTCCACCTCGCTGCCCCTCCGCGGGTACGCCGGTCGTGCGGGTGGGCTCGTTGCGCCGGTTTCTCGGAGCCTGGTTAGAGCTCCCGAGTCCGTCGCGCTGGCTCATCCGCACCATCCGGCTCGGCTATGCAATTCAATTTGCACGCCGGCCCCCCAAGTTCAGGGGCATCCACTTCACCCATGTGCGTACAGTGGATGCTCCGGTCTTGCGGAAAGAGATCGATGTCCTGCTGGCGAAGGACGCGATCGAGCCGGTCCCTCCAGCCGATATGAGGTCAGGGTTTTACAGCCCTTACTTCATTGTACCCAAGAAAGGCGGTGGGTTACGGCCAATCCTGGATCTGTGAGTATTGAATCGGGCCCTGCACAAGCTCCCGTTCAAGATGCTCACGCAGAAACGCATTTTCGAATGCATCCGTCCCCAGGATTGGTTTGCAGCGATCGACCTGAAGGACGTGTACTTTCATGTCTCGATTCTTCCCCGACACAGACCATTTCTTCGGTTTGCTTTCGAGGGTCGAGCATATCAGTACAAGGTCCTACCCTTCGGGCTGGCCCTGTCGCCCCGTGTCTTCACGAAAGTCGCGGAGGCGGCCATTGTTCCCATGAGAGAGCAAGGCGTTCGCATTCTCAACTATCTCGACGACTGGCTCATTCTAGCTCACTCGCGAGATGTGTTGTGCGATCACAGGGACATGGTGCTCCGTCACCTCAGTCAGTTGGGGCTTCAGGTCAACTGGGAGAAGAGCAAACTCTGCCCCGTGCAGAGGATCTCTTATCTCGGTATGGAGCTGGACTCGGTCGCTCAGACTGCGCGCCTCACAGAGGAGCGCGTCCAGTCGGTGCTCACCTGCCTCAAGTCCTTTCGAGGCAGGACAGCGGTCCCACTGAAACAGTTTCAGAGGCTCCTGGGGCATATGGCAGCCGCAGCCGCAGTAACGCCGCTCGGCCTGTTGCATATGAGACCGCTCCAGCACTGGCTTCACGATCGAGTCCCGAGGTGGGCGTGGCAGAGCGGCACGTTCCGGGTCAAAGTCACCCCGAACTGTCGCCAAACCTTCAACCCTTGGTCGGATCCTGGGTTTCTACGGGCCGGAGTGCCCCTAGTCCAGGTTTCCAGGCATGCTGTGGTTTTCACAGATGCTTCTGCCAAGGGCTGGGGGGCCACGTACAAAGGGCATGCAGTCTTGGGTCTGTGGACGGGGCCCCAGCTGCATTGGCACATCAACTGCCTAGAGTTGCAAGCAGTACGCTTAGCCTTGTGTCGCCTCAAGGGCCTTCTCAAACACAAGCACGTACTGGTCCGTACGGACAGCACTGCGACCGTTGCGTACATCAACCGACAAGGTGGTCTGCGCTCCCGTCGTATGTCGCGACTCGCCTCCCACCTCCTCCTATGGAGTCAGAAGCATCTGAGGTCGCTTCGTGCCGTTCATGTCCCTGGGGAGTTCAATCATGTGGCCGACGAGCTTTCACGTCAGCCTCCCCTTCCGGGAGAATGGCGACTCCATCCCCAGGTGGTCCAGCTGATTTGGCGAGTCTTCGGAGCCGCACAGGTAGACCTGTTTGCCTCTCCGGACACGACCCATTACCAGTGGTATTACTCCCTGACCGAGGGAACTCTCGGTACGGATGCTCTGGCACACAGCTGGCCCCGGGACTTACGCAAATATGCGTTTCCCCCAGTGAGCCTTCTTGCACAGACTCTGTGCAAGGTCAGGGAGGACGAGGAGCAGGTCCTTTTGGTGGCCCCGTATTGGCCAACCCGGACTTGGTTCCCAGAACTCATGCTCCTCGCGACAGCCCCTCCTTGGCCGATTCCTCTGAGGAACGATCTACTTTCTCAGAGACGGGGCACTCTATGGCACCCGCGCCCAGACCTCTGGAAACTCCATGTCTGGTCCCTGGACGGGACGCGGAGGTTCTAGATGGCCTGCCACAGGCAGTGGTAGATACTATCTCTTCAGCTAGAGCCCCCTCTACGAGGCGCCTCTATGCTCTGAAGTGGAACCTGTTCGTCGGCTGGTGTTCTTCCCACGGGGAGAACCCACGAACTTGCCCGATCAGAGTCGTGCTCTCCTTCCTACAAGACGGGTTGGAGCGAAGGCTGTCTCCCTCCACCCTCAAAGTGTATGTTGCCGCAATAGCCGTACATCACGATGTAGTTGAAGGTAAGTCCGTGGGGAAGCACGACCTGGTCATCAGATTCCTCAAGGGTACTAGGAGGCTAAATCCACCTCGCAATTTGCACCCTGTACCCTCTTGGGACCTAGCTTTAGTGCTTAGAGCACTCCAAGGTCCTCCTTTTGAGCCTTTGACGACAGTGGAGCTTAATATCCTGTCCATCAAGACAGCGCTCCTGTTAGCATTGGCTTCCTTCAAGAGGGTAGGGGATCTGCAGGCTTTTTCGGTCGACGAATCGTGCCTAGAGTTCGGGCCTGGCCTTTCTCATGTTATATTGAGACCCCGGCTCGGATATGTGCCCAAGGTTCCTACCACTCCTTTTGTGGACCAGGTAGTGAACCTGCAAGCGCTGCCCCAGGAGGAGGCAGACCCAGCCCTAGCTTTTCTCTGTCCCGTCCGGGCCCTCTGGGTTTATATAGACAGAACGCAAAGCTTCAGGACCTCAGATCAGCTCTTGTTTGTTACGGAGGCCAGCAGAAGGGGTAGGCTGTCTCCAAGCAGAGGTTAGCCCACTGGCTAGTGGACGCTATCACCAGGGCTTATGAGTCCCAAGGTGAGCCCTGCCCGCCCAGGTTGCGAGCTCACTCCACTAGGGGTGTTGCCGCTTCCTGGGCTCTGGCACAAGGCGCCTCGCTAACAGACATTTGTCGAGCTGCGGGCTGGGCGACACCGAACACGTTTGCTAGATTTTATAGCCTACGTGTGGAACCTGTTTCCTCCCGAGTACTCGCTACGGCCAGTAATTAGAGGGAATAGGTGTGTCGGCTTGCGACGCCATTCCGTGAGCGGATACGTGCGTCTTTTTGCTCCGTTGGTTACCCAACAAACGGCTAACCTCGTGAGTTCCTCCATCACCCCTCCGGTGCCAGGCGTTGCGGACCGCCCGGCACCAGGTCTGCTACCTTCAGTAAGGAGTTGCTAGTAGACTGGGTGCTTTTTCCAGTGGTCCCTGCGGTGGCCCATGATTGCCACGTGCAGTTCAGCCGTGTCTTCCCCTTGACAGACTCATTCTGTCGTCCCTGTTGAGTACGCTCCTCACTCCTCTGGACTGGGACTACCTTCAAGGACTGCCATATGTTTCACTACCCTACGTGGTTAGTACATGTGTGTATTTGAGGGCCTTCCTCTAGGCTGCCTCAGCTTCCGCAGCGTTCCCCCCCCATTATTTTTTCCTTGGGGATGGGCACGCTTTCCCAGTGTTATCCAATTTCCACTGATTGGGTCTTGCGGAACAGCAGTGTGATTTCCTAGCTAGCTCCCGCAAAATTTTCTGGAAACTGCTGCAGGGTAGCTTAGCTGGGCGCTGGAAGGGGCCAGCACTATGGCGTTTTGGTAGGGATCCCAATTCGTCAGGGGAACTCCCCCGACGAGGCGTCGGAGTTCCCTGCTGACGAAAGGGAACGTCTCGGTTACGTATGGTAACCCTCGTTCCCTGAGTCCAGGGAACGGAGACGCCTCGTCCCGTCGCCATGTTGCTGTACCTTCGCGGAGGGCTGGACACTGTTCGGCTCCTCAGCGAAAAGCGATGATGCAATGTTTGCTTCCGGGCTTTATACCCGCGCTGGTAGGCGGGCTGCGGAATGCAAATGTTGCATGCCAATGTTCATTGGCTCGTTTTAATTCACTCGAAGGCAATTGGTCTCCCTAGCGTGATCCCAATTCGTCAGGGGAACTCCCCCGACGAGGCGTCTCCGTTCCCTGGACTCAGGGAACGAGGGTTACCATACGTAACCGAGACGTTTTATTATATTTATAAAAGAAAGATAGGCTGTACCGAGTCTTTCCGGAAAAAACCGAGCGGCTGGAGGCGTGCCGTGTGGGCGGTGCTAACGCGCCGATAGCTAACAACACAGAGACATTTGAAGCAGTTTGTCTATGAGTTTTACTCACCACCTGCGGTTCCAACGCACGACCGTGAACCTTTATCGTTGGGACTGCTAAATCCGGCGTCGAACTGGGCCTTGTTTATAAAACAATCATCGTCGAAATGCAGGGAACAAACAAAGTCCTGTGACTGCAGCGAGCACAGCGCTGAGGTACTGCTTTCGTTCTCTCGCTCTGGTGGTCTACGGGTGCGCGCGCGCCCTTCCGGGAGAAGAGCCCTTAGGACCCATATAAGGAAAATCCGGCCTATCTTACGTAAGACACAGCCATACTCGAAAAAAACTTTCCGAAACTTGTGACAAACCGGAAGGAGTATTTTTGGAACAAAAATACTCCTTCAAACGTACAACTTAACTTTTGAAACTTTGTCCATGTTTAGCATGGGAATCCAACTCTTTAACAGTGTAAAAAACTCAGTATGCATGAAATAGCAATTCACCCCCCCTTTAAAGGGATAGTTCACTTTGAAATTAATTTTTGATATGTTTTATCTTACCTCAAGGGCATCCAAGATGTAGGTGTCTTTGTTTCCGCAGTAGTTTCAATTTGGATATTTTTAGGTCAAACCGTTCTTGTCTGTCAGTCATATAATGCAGGTCGATGGTCACTGTATCAAAACACAAGCACAGAGTCCAAATTAAAACAATTCCCCATCGTCCAAATTAAACAATTCCCCATCGTAAGTACACATTGATGGCCTAAGACACGAAACGAGCGGTTTGTGTGAGAAAATGAACAGTATTTATATCGTTTTTACCTCTTGTAACACAGCACACGTCTAAATGATCTGACGGCGCGGGCGGGTATAGATATATACATAGATGTCGCCTTGGCTACTGTTTCGTTCCAATGAACTGCAGTAGCCAAGGCGACATCTATGTATATATCTATACCCGCCCGCGCCGTCAGATCATTTAGACGTGTGCTGTTTTCAAGAGATAACAACGATATAAATACTGTTCATTTTCTCACACAAACCGCTCGTTTCGTGTCTTAGGCCATCAATGTGTACTTACGATGGGGAATTGTTTAATTTGGACGATGGGGAATTGTTTTAATTTGGACTCTGTGCTTGTGTTTTGATACAGTGACCATCGACCTGCATTATATGACTGACAGACAAGAACGGTTTGACATAAAAATATCCAAATTGAAACTACTGCGGAAAAAAAGACACCTACATCTTGGATGCCCTTGAGGTAAGCTAAAACATACGAACATTTATTTTCAAAGTGAACTATCCCTTTAACGTTTGCCTAACAACATCTGTATTCAAAATACAGCAAGGCCTTGAGTACATTTTTGCTTACATATATTTAATACTAACAGATACCAATATACTAACTGCATGAAACACATTTGGCACATCATGAAACACATTATTGAAGTATTTTTATTTATTTTTTAACATTTATACATTTTGGTCTATTATCATTTTGATGTTTCTGCTGTTTTCATAATGTCCAAGTGCATGCCTTAATTGTAATTAGGTTACTGTAATACAAGTCCTCGAGGATAGTATAAATCAGTGTAGGTGCAGCCACAGGCATATGTTCCTACCATCTCATTGGTTATGGGTAGACGCTTCCTGAGTAGGCTGGTGACCACCTCCACTATTGAATCATGTAGTTTGGGAAACCGCAAAAGCTCCTTCGGACATAAACAAACACACACACACACACACACACAGTACATATGACAGGTTAGTTGTCAATTATTTAAAACATTTTGGTAACACTTTATTTTACTGTGTCCTTGTTACATATGTTACATGTATTTACCGTAGTAATAACAGTAAATTATGCATAATTACATGCAACTAACCCTCAACCAAACCTAACCCTATAGTAAGTACATGTTGTTAATTAACATTACTCAGTACTTAAATATATAATTACATTGTAACAGTGACACCTTAAAATAAAGTGTAACACATTTTTACACTTCCTATGTGAAGGAGTAAAGTATAATATTCTCCCAACACCTTTCCGATATTATGAGCATCAAATCTGTTCCCTTCAGCACATGTTATGACATTAGATTTATGTATATAATAGAGGAAAGCGAAAAGAATGTTTAATGTAAAACAAATGTGCACAGTGAAGGAAGCAGGACAGAGAAGATAAGAGCAGAATGAGGAGAGAATCCTAATGCCGACTGTCCTCAGCGCCTCTGTGTCACTCTGTGAAGACTGTGAGCTTTCACCCTCCTCTTCAGAATTTTTTGTAGAAATTCTGAGCTATAAGGGCTTGTCAGGGAAAACAGAAATGTCTTAATTGTTTGAAATAAGAGTTTGACGTACAGTAATATGCAGATACATTCTAACATTCAGGTCACAACGCTTCCTTCATTGGTCACTCACAACATTTATGGAAATTGAGCCACAGAATGAGTCACTCAAAAATCATCACGGGATTGACGGCACAACAACATTAGCATCTAACTAGGCTGGGGTGCATTTCCCGCACAATGATGTAACTCACTGCTAATCCACCATAGTACGATGCATTATTGTAGAAAATTAACTAGTTAGTCACGACTGTTTCCTGAAAACGGTCTGAACCACGTTAGTTCAATAATAGCCTATAGGACTGTTGTTAATGACGTGCTATTGTACAAACAGCAAATCGTTTAACTGTGTTGGTAATGTCAAAATATGCGATCATATTTGGCTTCTGGTGCTTTTGGGAAACGCAACCTGCACAATATTGAAAAAAAAAAAAAAAACGTTATTCAATTATGTGATATTCAGTTTTTCAGTGATATGAAAAACATACAGGAAGTTTCCCTAGATGGCTTGAATACAATTTTAAAATGGATGGATGGGTGGGTTGGTGTTTGTGGATGGTTAGATGGATATTACTTTATGCAAGACTTTATTCCTAAGTGTGAAATACATTTAGGGCTTAACAGTTTACGAAAATTTTGGGTGTTCATACTTGGGTTTACTCTTTATAAGAATCAACTCAAACCATAAAAGTGAACCGTAAAGTTTAAAAAATATCTCTCTGCTTGAGTTTTCATAGGCCATATTCACTTTGTTTTTGAGCAATTCAATATGACTATAAAATAATAATTATTATGATTTTGTGATTATTAAATACAGTCAACAAAATAAGAAATACATTGTAATAAATAATGCTATTGTATTGTGAAATCGAGTAATATAATTCTTTATTTCTTTGTAAAATTACAATACGTCTTGTACGTCTTAATATCTTCATTTTCAACTGTTATATCATCAAGCATTAATTTTGACAGGTTGCAGACAAATAAATAAATGAGCTAGCAGTGTGAAGACACTGTATATTCATTTAGACTTGAGCAGCTCACAGTGTTTTAGATTCACAGTAAACCAAGCAGTTCTGAGACTCTGAACCACTGTTTCATGAACTACGCGCGTGTAAATGACACGATTCACTTTGATAACGCTAGCACATACGTTTACTTAAAGCCCAGCCTCATGCGCGATTTGACAATCGGACTAAGCCATTGCATTTTCCTCCCGATATTCCGCGAAGACCTACTAACTACCCAAAGAATGTGTATAAAGCACTGAAAGGAGAGTTAAGTTTTAAGATGTGAAGACTGGCTACACTACCTAAAATTCCATTTCCTGTTTTTTTCTGCATCAAATATTAAAAAGCAGTGAAGCACCTGTGTGCTGTAGGCAGAGCAGTGCTGGATGATCCTCTGAAGTTCCTCGTGTACGAGCTCCACACAGCGCATGCTGGGCTCCTCCAGTCTCTTGATCTGTTTCTTCACCAGCAGCTCAAAGCTGACCTCAGGAACAAACAGCGCTGGCCGAGGACCCTACATCCATCACGACGACCAAACACAAACCAAAACACAATTAGTCTACATCCGTGAAGTGTTTCCACAACTTCTGACCAATGATTTTCCATTGCTTTTCCAGCTATTCTACTTGATAAGGTTTAATTTAATAGTGATTGCACTCACAAAGAACAATTTATATTAGAAGTCATATTTTAGATGTAAGCAAAACAAATATAAACACTACCAGTCATAATTTTGAAAGTAAAATTTTTTTTTATGTTTTCTGAAAGAAGTCTCACTAAGGGTGCATTTATTTGATTAAAATTACTATAAAAACAGTAATATTGCGAAATATAATTTACAGTTTAAAATGACCAAAACAGCTTAATATTTTTTGCGGAAATCATGATATATTATTTTCATGATTCTTTGATGAATAGAAAATTTAAATGAATATCATTTATTTGAAATAGAAATCTTTTGTAACATTACAAATGTCACTTTTGATCAATTTAATGCATCCTTATCAATAAGTATAATGAATGAATGTATTAATTCATTATTAATTCAATCAGTATAATTTGTTTTTTACTCTTACTTACCCCAAACTTAAAAATGCTAGGATATCACATTTTTTCTACAAAAATATTAAGCAGCAAAAACTGTTTTGAACATTGATAACATGGCCTAAAATAACACTTACCAAGCGCCAAATGCGTGTAAAAATCGGCGTTGGCGAGTATATTAAACAGTTTCTATCACCAATTGCCCGGTAGCATTATTATGAATACTAACAATGCAATGTTGTGAGAATATTAATTTGAACAAACGAGAATGACACTCGAGACAGTTGACGCGCCAATTTGGCAATTAAAATATTCAAGCGCAAGAAGCAGCGAAAGGGAACTCAATTCGTTACTCGTTACCGAAGCGTGTTCCCAGAAATTCGTGTCTCAGAGAGCATGTGAAAACTGAATTGAGCCCTCTTTCACGTCTTCTTGTGCTTGAACAGACATATTCAAACAAAATGATGTCAAAAGGCCCATCTTGGCAAGTATCCTCATAAACATATTCAGTTATATCTTAAGTGAACTTAAACAGTTGAGAAAGAAAACACATGTGTATCAGTATATTGGATCCGTGCATTAGCTCTTAAAGTGACAGCAGCCATATTCCTGCTGCTGTGTTTTTAATGTTAATCAAACAACAAAAGACAAAGATCACTCACTTCTCTGAATAACTTTTGTAACTTTAATAAGGATTAATCTATTTTTCATGGCTGGTAAAATGGTACTAATAAAAAATGTTTCTTGAGCAGCAAATCAGCATATTAGACTGATTTCTGAAGGATCATGTGACACTGAACACTGGAGTAATGATGCTGAAAATTCAGCTTTGCATCACACCAATAAACTCCATTTTAAAATATATTCAAATAGAAAACATTTAATTTAAATTGCAATAATATTTCACAATAATACTGTTTTACTGTATTCTTGATTAAATAAATGCAGTCGAGCATAAGAGACTTCTTTCAAAAAACCCAAACTTTTCAACAGTAGTGAACACACTAGATTTTTCAATTAATTTTAAATATATTATTTATTAAGAAATTATTTGATTAATTTTTAAGATTTATGCAATGTTTGGAGGCTTGGAATTCACACTTTTAAAATTCTAGGTTTTCCGTGACTGTGGGAACCTTGAAAAAGCTATCTGAACCAGCATTTATTTGCAGTTTCTAAAACTATTCATGTCAAGGACATGAATATGAAGCTTCAAACCATAACTTTGTGTCTGTTTGGAAAATAACAGTCATCATTTGGGCAATTTGTTTTGGTGTCGCTTATAGCGTAGAAATTACACACTTTACTTTTAAGAAAGTGAGCAAAGTACTGTATGCTTATCTATATACACACACATGCATGCATAAACATGTCCATATTATACCGTAGCGTTTCGAATAGCTGTGAGAATATCTAGCTCAGTGAGTCCTCCCAGTGGGTCAATTGACTGCAGGGTTCTTCCAAACGTCTCGTGGAATATATAACAGATCCGAGCTCCTCCACACCTACAATAAACAAATGTTCACACACTCAGTCAGTCAGTCCATGAAAATGTAAAATCATGCAGCACTTTTGGACATCACAGCCTTGTTGGCACGTTCACACATACACACAGGCCTGGAGTCACACCCAACCGTCCAGCAGCCAGAAAACGTCAATACAAGGCACTTAATTAATCGATAGCTGGTGTGGACTTAGCCAGATATGAGAGATGAACAGCATTTCAACCAACAGTGAACAGGGTGTAAATAAGCAGTTGGGCAGACTTGAGGGTTATCTGCCTGTCAAATTCAGCCAAGCAGACCAAAGTAAACATGGTGTGCTTGATATCTGTCATGAGTTTCAGTGCAAAAATGACAGACTGAAGTCACCGAAAAAAGGATTCAGCAGGAATGTAGCCCTGGTAATGACAATATGTCAAACTTGATAACATGGTGCAAGATGGCAACCTGAAGTAAGTGGCTCCACAGATCACAGTTAGGATTTTTGTGCTCAAAAAAAAGGCAAAAGCTTTCTCTGATCACAAGCTCAAACCTAATTGGCTGGCTTTGTGCAATTTCTTTGTGTCTACTGTTGTATTGAAGTTACAAATAAATGGCCAATGCTTACTTATAATTGGGCAAAAAAAAGGCCTTTTTAAAATCTCACCAAAAATGACACGATTGTAAACCAAGCACAGAAAGAAAGAAATATTAACATACATGGATGAATCTTTTGCAACAAGATCTATAACAAGAATTTAGAAAGTATATTTTTATTTCATGCTTTAGTTTTAGTTTTCTAGGAAATAAATTGAGAGAAGCACTTGGAGAAGAATTTTCACCTTAATTTTTTTTCCACCCTGGCTGCAATCAATCAATCAAGCAAGCAAGCAATCAATCAATCAATCAATCAATCAATCAATCAATCAATCAATCAATCAAACAATCAATCAATCAATCAATCAGTCAGTCAATCCATCAATCAATCAATCAATCAATCAACTAGGGCTGAAGCGATTCATCAAGTTACTCGATTAACTCGATTACAAAAATTCCTCGAGGCAAAAACTCTGCCTCCATGCCGGAGAGTAAAGATGTCCATAAACAGCAGAGAATGTCTTAAGTTTGGGATCGCTTCCTTTAAGTGTCGCTGAAACAAGGTAATGTAGCCTAAGCCTATACATTGATGTTCGCTGATTTTAATCCCATACTGTATTTGTAGTGAGTGATATCGTGATGCGGTTTGACTAGATATGATGTTTAGCTTTGATGTTTTTAAGTAGTAAACGTATTCACGTTCAATTGCCAAAAAAAAGAACTTCACACACACACACACACACACACACACACACACACACACACACACACACACACGCATACACCCTCGTCTCTCTCACGCGCCAGTCAGACCAATTGCGGCAATGCATCACATATGCTTAAACTTTTATGTAGCCACGCAACAGTAATTTCAGCATGCATTCACTGTATACACCGAGACGTGAATGATGGAGGAACAAATATTGTATTGCAGTCTTTGGGAGACCTTGTTTGTAGGCTATGTCACGTCTGCCAAATAGTTACAGACAACAACAAAAAAATTTAACTCCCCAGCCTGTTTCTCCAAATCCACTCGTACTTTTGGGGGAAGACATAATCGGCTACCAAAGTAATTGAGCATAGAACATTTTCAATTAACAAAAAAATATAACACTACAAAACGTGCTAATATTCTTCAACTAGCCTAAGTGAAAAACAAAATGCTGTTCTTTTTCTATTTAACAAAATGCATATTTGCAATAAAACATTCCCCTTTTCAAAGCTTCACTTATTTTTTTTAATAAATTGTATACATTGTGTACCTGTTTGGCTTGATATTTTATATTCATTTATTTTTGTTCTCCGGTGGGTAATTTGCAGATGGTGCAATCCTTTTTTTGTAATGTTGTATTAAGAAGACAAAACCAAATGGCCTTTACTATTTAAGTTTGTATTCATAGTTTTACATGTTATACATGTTTTACAGTAAGTTGACAACTGTATTGTTATATAATTGTTGGCACTGCCACTTATAAACACTAAATGGGTAAAATTTGCAATAAATAGGCTTAGTTTTGGAGCCAAATGTTGGAGTTGGAATAAATACCTCTGTTTTTTTGTTTTGTTTTTGTTTTTGGGAGAAATAAAAGCCAAATGCTTGATCATTTTACAGCCACATCATTTTCGTTATGCATTATTTGTTTTGGTTGTTTAAAAACACAAAAAATGTATCCGATTAATCGATCAATTAAGTGCTAGATTAATTGATTACAAAAAGAATCGATAGCTGCAGCCCTACAATCAATCAATCAATCAATCAATCAATCAATCAATCAATCAATCAATCAATCAATCAATCAATCAATCAATCAATCAATCAACAAATCAATCAATCAATCAACCAACCAACCAATAAATCAATCAATCAACCAATCAACCAATCAACCAACCAACCAACCAATCAATCAATCAACCAATCAACCAATCAATCAATCGAGGGCATATGCATTAAAAAAAAAAAAACGATATTCACGGATAATAATAATAAAATCATTTATAATAAACAATTTTGATTTCATGGTGACTTCAAATTAACTTGTATGTTCCGGCTCATGTACTCACAATTCAGAGGTCTGGATGTGCCTGGCAGTGCCTTCGATGGTGCTGCAGTAGTCGGTGGCAAACTTGGTGACGATCTGCAGCAAGGTGGCGCTGTGGTCTTCCACAGGCTGCCCGTAGCTGTTGAGTCGGGACTGGTACTGGGCGGCGAGCACCGTGACTCGTGTCTTGAGCTCGGGGAGGCAGTCTCTGATGTGATGCATTAGCAGTCGGCTCAGGGTGCGAGCCAGGTAGCGAGAGCCGCAGCGGGAGGCTAATGACGGGTAATGGCGCTGAAGAAACGCCTGCTCGTCTTTGCAGGAGTCAGTCAGACTTTTTTGGGTGTTCAAGTCATGCTGGCTCCTGGTGAAGTAAAAAAAAGATTGAATAGCGGATCAAAGCCTGCAAAATTTTAAACATGAGTAGGAAAGCACCAAGGCGAATCTGAACTCACTCTCAACAACATGCTTTCATCTAGAAGGTTTTAGGCAAAATATACACTACCAGTCAAAAGTTTTGAAACATTAAAATCTTTGGTTACACTTTAATTTAAGGTGACGTAGTTACATTGTACTAACTCAAATAAGAAAGGAAAAAAAGTCGGCACACCATGGCTCCAAAAATTTTAAAAATGTAATAACAGACTCACAGGTGGTAACGTTTTGAGCAGTTAGGTTGAAGAATCGTCTGATGAAGAGCCTACGTGCTCAAAGCGTTACTACCTGTGTGTGAGTCTATTATTACATTTTTTTAAATTTTGGAGCCATGGTGTGCCAACTTCTTTTTTATTTTTTATAAATGTTGCTGTCGAGCAGCCAATTTGAGCAACATATCGCTTTGCCTTGGATGTGCGTGCTTTGGATCTGATTTTGCTTACTCAAATAAGTACCAAGTAATATTAATTAACTACATGTACTTATAGAGTTATGGTTAGGGTTTGGTTTAGGGTTAGTTACTTGTAATTATTCATAATTTACGGTTATTACTATAGTAAGTACATGCAGTAGTGTTGTGTAGTGTAACTACGTCACATTAAAATAAAGTGTAAAATAAAGGCTCTTATGCTCACTAAGGCTGCATTTATTTACTCAAAAATACACAGTAAAAAGTACACAGTACAATAAAAAATAAATTTTTCATTTTCATAAATTGTAAAATGTAATTTATTCATGTGATCAAAGCTGAATTTTCCACATCATTACTCCAGTCTTCAATATCCTTCAGAAATCATTCTAATATGCTGATTTGCTGCTCAAGAAACATTTATGATTAATATCAGTGTTGAAAACAGTTTTAGAGGCTTAACATTTTTTTGTGGAAACAATGATACCATTCAAACATTTGCGCTAAGATTAAAAAAAAAGAGAGAAAATAATAACTTTTTTTTATCAAGGATGCATTAAATTGACTGTGAAGAAGTTTATGTTACAAAAGATTTCTAATTAATAAATGCTTTAATAAATGCAAATAAATGCTGTTCATTAAACTTTCTATTTGTCAAAGAAAAAAAAAATCACAATTTCCACAAAAATATTAAGCAGCACAACTGTTTTTATCACTGATAATAATAATCAGAAATGTTTCTTGAGCTGCAAATCATCATATCAGAATGATTTCTGAAGGATCATGTGACACTGAAGACTGGAGTAATGATGCTGAAAATTCAGCTGTGATCACATGAATACATTACATTTTAACATATATTCAAATAGAAAACAGTCATTTTAAATTGTAATTTACAATATTACTATTTTTACTGTATTTTTGATAAGTAAATGCAGTCTTGGTGAGAGACTCCTTTCAAAAACATTTAAAAAATTCTAATGTTTCCAAACTTTTGACAGGTACTGTACGTTTCAACTGCTGTTTATGACTTCCACAATCCTCTATGTGTGACTCTGTAGGGTGAAAACATAAAAAACAACTTCTATTTACTTGGTTATCTCTACAACTGTTTTGGATTTGTTCTAGATCATTAAACGATGTTTTTTAAGAGAAAAAAATGAGGAAGAACCTTCTTTAATAATAAATAATGACTGTGAAATGATTGACTGGCTAGCACAGCAGCTGCCTTTGGTTTTGTAACAAGTTTCTTATGCTCACCGAGGCTGCATTTATTTTAGAGCTATGGAATATAAATGTTTTTGCCATGTATCTTGATGCTAATGTGAACAATTCTGCATTGATGCTTAAAACAAAAGAATCGTTTTTTTTACATATGAATTGTCTTATGATATTATTTTTAATAACAAAGATCAAATAACTATATTGTGATTAGTAATGTAGTAATTATTATTAATAAAAGAAGTGAAGAAAAAGATGCATTGTGGTGTATCAAGAAACGTTTTATAATCGAAATGTTACCCTCTGAATCGTAATCAAATCAAATTGTAAGGCAAATGAAAAATTTGGTAAAAAAAAAAGAAAATTATGAAATTTTATTAAAATTTAAATGAAATTATATTTTAGTGTATTTTATTCCGGTCATGTCAAAGCTGAAATCATTCTAATATGATGATTTGGTGCTCAAGAAATATTATTATCAAAGTTCTGTAATATTTTTGTGAAAACTGTAACACACTTTTCAGGATCCTTTGATAAGAAATATTTTGTAATTATACGTTATACATGTCTTTACTTTCACTGTTGATCAATTTAACTTAAAAAAATTATTTTAATTTAATTTCTTTCAAAACAACAACACAAAACTTACTGACCCCAAAGTTTTGAATAGCAGTGTATGAAAAGGGTGGTTGGAGAGGTCAAAAAAGAGGTCATTTCAGAGATAGAGCAAGTCAAAGCACATGTTGAAGGCTCATTTGGACAGTAAATCTATTTACAGAGTTACTATGGATTTCGTGTTGACTTTAAATATAGAGATTGTTGGCATCATCAGGAATGTATTGTTCTTTGACAAATGAAAGTGTCTTCAGCTCTTTCCTTTTGGTCAAAGTGAATTTCTAAAACATTCTGCAGTGCATTTTTACAGGATAGAGGTGAGCTGAAAATTGTTAGTATACTGCCCACTACTGGAAAAGAAGAAGCTTCTCCCTTTGGTTGTACTGTGCACGAATGAAAGCAACATTTTTGCATTTTCTAGAGTAAATGTAAATAGTGCTTTCATGGGCAAAACCTAATTTGCCACACTCCTGTGGCACTGAAGATGTTTGCTTGAGAATGTTTATGTGATTACTAGGGCAGGTTTGGAGTATTTGGTTACTGGTTCAAGTCTTTATGGTATTTTGCTATGGCTCGGGTTCTTCCTTCAGTCTAAGTTCTGCATGTTTTATCATCCACCAGTTGGAAGTCAGAATTCTCTTCCATAACACATGATTTGAAGAATAATTAGGCCAAATGGCATTGGACTAGATGCAAACTTAAATGTAATATTTAAGGTTAAAGATTAATTTAAATCTCTGACCTCAAGGATGAGCAATAGCCTTAGCAAGCACTACTGATAACAAGTAAATGACTGATCAATATATTGCACTGAACACGTCTTTTATTTGTTGCCAGTGCTTGCTCTCCCAGGACATCTTCAAGTGCTTTCCTGTTTGACTGCTCGTTGTTGAATCCTCAAAGCGAGTGTGGGTTAATATTGAAGAGACGTTGGCCTGAAGCTATGTCTGATTAAGTTAACGAGAGTCGAGAAATGAAAAGTGTCACTGCAGTTCTCCTCCCCGACTAAATTGTCTCCATGTATTCGTAAAGGAAATGCTACAGCCAAAGCTGAATAAACCAATGATTTATCTCCAGCGCGGCTCTGTCAGCTGATAGCGGGTAGACGTGGTACCCTTGGGTGCTTGTGCTTAAAAAGGCAGGGCAGGAGAGGATAACAGCGTCGGGAATATTACAGTCACTGCTCCTTAGGGGTATGATAGAGGAACTCCAAATGTAAGAAAATTACACTGTTAAAATGTTGCAATGCTTTTTCACATGGTTGATTAAGTTTCTACTGCAGTAAAAGAAGTGGAAAGGGCCGCGTGCTACACTTTATTTTCTCCCTGAAGCCCTGTTAATGTCATTCAAGATATCCTGTGCATGTTGTGAAGTTCTTTTACATGGTCATTTCTTCACCTTCTCTTGAACCCTTATGCTTGAACAGGCTGTTTTTGCTGCTGTGCCTTCAGGTCTTCATATGTAAATGAGTTCTGTAATGATCTCCTCGGTCTCATGAGGAAAAAACAGACTCTGCATTTTTGCTAAATGTGTGAAATACATTGCTGCAGGTCCAAATTGGTGCAGTTTCAAGGTGAAATGACCACTTGTGTTGCTAAAAGAGCTACAGGGCTCTGTGATTTTTGTTTAGAAGCCACTGAGTTGAAATGTGTAGGGGCGCAGTCAAAAATGTAGATTTTACAATTATATTCAAGTTTGGGGTCAGTAATGAATACTTTTATTCAACGAGGACACATTAAATTGATCCGAAGTGACTGTAAAGTTAAATTTTAATTACTGTCAAAGTTACATTTGAATAATTACTCTACCCTTGAATTTTCTATTCATCAAAGAATCCTGAAAAAAAATTATCAAGGTTTTCAGAAAAATATTAAGCAGGACAGCCGTTTTCATTATTGATAACAATAAGAAATGTTGGTAGCACTTTATTTTACAGTTTTGTTCTCCACGTACATACTATGTACTTATTATAGTAATTACAATAACTGGGTCATAACTAGGTACTAAAATCAGCATATTAGAATGATTTCTGAAGGATCATGTGACACTGAAAGGTACAATATGTAACTTTTTGCTTTAAAAATAGCAAAAATCACTATATCTATGTTATATATTTTTTTTAGTTGTGTACTTACATTATACCAAACAACTTTCAAACCAGGAGAAATTTGTAATTTAATTCGAAGACACGTCCCGTTTCTTTATTTCCGTTTTGTCGCCGTCAATGGCGTCATATCCGCGCTGTCCCTGGTTTCCGCTTGTGCTGCCATGGCAACAAGAGCTATGAACCAGAGCCCTCTGATAGTAACCAAAGCGACAGACGCAGACAACTTTGTAGTTCGCAATGTCTATTTGCACGCTGTTGTTGTTTCGTTCAAACATTATGGACCATGGCAAGCAGACTTTGGATAAAAAAAGGAGGACTAAAACGAGAATCAATATCAGCGCAGTGTTTTTGAGATGCCGAGAGCTCCCATAGACAGTATATAAACGAGAGCTCCACGTCCGAGACTTCGACCGCTCCTACATGTACTTTACTAAACAGGTGAGCACATTTACATAAAACTAATCAATGTTATATAGTTCAACAATGATAAAATGTCAGAATATGATCTGTATGTTATTCTAATGTTGATCTAGCTTACTGCTAGTCTCATACAGACAAACTAACACATACATTTCAAAACATTCAAATGCAGTTTAGTGTGCTAGTGTAATGTTAGACCAAGTGAAACAGCGCTGCGTTACCTCACAAGTTTAATTTGTCTAATAAACTGGCCTGTGAGTTGTAATTCTGCACTTGCGTGTAATTCGGTAGAATGAAATGTCCATATTCCTTTTATATCCGCGGGACTCGCGTCGCGTGTGGAGCTGATAGCTGTCTCTTAGCAATCCCGACCTGCTTCTTATCACAGTCATGATAAAAAAATCAATGTATTTACTCATCCATAAACATTATTAGATCGGTCGGCTTGACGTTGACGACAAGATCCATAATTCTTAGCAAGTGTTGCATCATCAAACTACGCCTTTGTTATTGTCAAGTCAAGTCAAGTCAAGTTTATTTATATAGCGCTTTTCACAACATAGGTTGTATCAAAGCAGCTCATAGCTGTCAACCCTCCCGTTTTTTCCGGGTTTCTCACGTATTTTAACTATTTTCCCGCTGTCTTCCCGTTTTAGTATTTTCCCGTAAAATATCCCGTATTTTTAGAAGTCTTAAAAACGGCCAGATTTTCATCCTAGGTCTTAAATTTCATTTAGTCAGGTGACAGGTCTAAAAAAGTGTTTTCCTCGTTCATTTCCAGAAACGCTGGCCGTAGAAAGTTGTTACAAAGTAGCAAAAAAGTATGGAGTTGTAGCCTACAAAGCGGAGCGCTAGATCAGGGGTCTCCAACACGTCGCTCGCATGCTACCAGTCTTTTTTTTTTTTTTTTTTTTTTTTTTTAATTAACAAAAATGTTCAGAACAAAACTGTTTGCCAGGGGTACAAACATTAAAAGAAATAAGATTACAGAGGGTATGCAAAAAACACATTAGATGCATAGGAATTTTTTCAGAATAGAATTTGTTTTTAAAGCCTTAGCTCTTGTATAAATAGATTAAATAATGGCTTGCTGTCAGTCCACTTTCTTTTATGAATGTGAAATTTTCCTAAAAATAAAACAAGTTGTACAAAGAAAATCAAGTCCTTTTCCAAATTAATGTCCTCAAAGTAAAAAAGAACGTCCTTCTCCTGCAAACGTAATGATTGTCCTGTTTTCCTTTCAATAAAGTTTTGTACATTCATCCAGAACATTTTAGTAAACACACAGTGATAAAACAAATGTTCAATAGTTTCTTCATTTAAGCCACAGAAATTACTGCATGCTACCAGTCGCTCGTGGCTTGATATGAGCTAGCTCGCCAGAGGCCGTTCACATATCGCGTCTTTTGCGCGCTCAAGTTTGTTCAAATGTAGGCGTGCGGCAAGCGCGCTCATAATTGAAGCGACGCGCAAATTTTTTTACCAGGCGCAACGAGATGAAAAAACTCTAAACTTTTCAGAATGCCGCAAACGCACCGCAGGTCATGTGACAGAAACCAACCAATCACCACTTTCCATAACAACATTGAAAGCTCAGTCAACATGAAGGATGGGGGTGCACCCAAACACTACTAATAAATATAAGCTAATGTGTAAATGTCAGTAATTTATCTTTTTTGACTTTTTATAAAAAAATATTTAAAGGCTGAAATACTTGTACATGTTAGTAGATAACATGTTGCAAGACACTTTTAAAATCTGGCCATCATTTTTAATGGTATTTTAATGTTTACGTAAACAAAAAGTGCATATTGATGCTAATCAATTTGTTTTTTGCTGTTTTTCGACATAAAACTTGTTGAATTGACTTCATTCTGTAGTATTAGTACTTTTTGAACAGGATTCTGTGATAACCGTGATAATTTTGGTCACTTTAAACATCTTATCATTTCCTCTAGTTATGATCAACTAAAACAACAATCAACAATAATTGTGTTTTTACAGTATAATATGCAAAAGTACAATTTTCTATTAAAAAAATATCTACCTCTCTGTCTCACACACACACATCAGATAATCCTAGATATATAGAAAGATAGATAGATAGATAGATAGATAGATAGATAGATAGATAGATAGATAGATAGATAGATAGATAGATAGATAGATAGATAGATAGATAGATAGATAGATAGATAGATAGATAGATAGATACATAATGATCCCGAGGTAACTATCTTGGATAATGCGTCGTGTAGGTCTTAAATTTGAATCTTTATGGTCTTAAAATGTCTTAAAAAGGTCTTAAATTTGACTTACTGAAACCTGCAGAAACCCTGAATGTTTACTTTGTTAATAAATAAAGCTCTTTAAACATATCCATTGGTCTGTAATATATAGGCTATTGTGTAGTTATAAACTCTTTAGACTGTTAATGATTAGTGCTTTTTTTTTAAGTTTATGGGTAAGAATCGTGTAAAAAAAAAATCCCTTATTTTGGGGATGGATTCCGGGAAATCTCCCTTATTTTCAATGTTCAATGTTGACAGCTATGAAGCAGCTTCACAGTAATAAATTAAAACAATACATCAATGTTTGTTTCTAGTGGAACGTCCACGTTTGGTAATGCTGATCTATAGACCCTTTTACAGTTGGTAAACACGGTGACGTATTTGTGTGGGCGGAGCTTAGCTGGAGGCAGAAAGATCCCTCTGGCCGCTTCACTAACGTTAGTTTGCAAGTTTTGTTAGCTTGTTTTATAACAATGACTGGAGAAAATCCGATTTTGTCTTAATGTGCAAGGTCACTCACTGTCCAGGATGCCGATTGTTATTTGCAAAAGTTAATTTTAACGGACGGAACCAGATGACCGTACACGCTCAGTCAATGGACGAACTGACAGGATTAACGTTAACGCTACCTGCGGTTGAGTGGCCTGACTTCTACACCTACCCGATAGAGAAACCGAGGGTAAAGAGAAACTGAGGACATATAAATATATTTAGATGCCTATAATATAACTATGTGCTGAATGGTCATGTAAATACTTGTGTGGTTCAATCCGCAGTTCTGCCTAGCTAGCGCCAACACGACAATGTAAAGAGTGACACTACGGTGCAATTTTAATGATATGAATATTTTCTAGAAATAAAAATTCCAGATACAGCATACTCATTTTTCATTGATTCTTGCACCCAAGAACACAACAAGATGACTTTTAATAATAAAAATTATAATTTAAGCTCCTTATTATGTAGCCGAATCTGTGCTGGTTTGTATTGGCCGCCTCCAGTTTTCCGTTTGTTTTGCCTCCAGCTAGCGCCGTGACGTAGGCGCAAAAGGGGTCTATAGTATCATTGATTGATTAATTAAATTAAATATCCCCAAATATTGTAAGAGGTTAGCGACCCCTAGTGGCGAAAAAAAAAATTACATAGTGTACGTTGAAAACTGGAGTAATATTTCACAATATTGCTGTTTTTACTGTATTTTTGATCAAATAAATGCAGCCTTGGTGAACAGAAGAGATTTCTATCAAAAACTTTTACAAATCTTACAGACCCAAAACTTTTGAATGGTTGCGTATTGTAAGTGTATCTGCATTTTATATACACATTATTATTAACAGTAATAATGTAATAGCAAATTAAATTCATATTAAATAGCTTAAATTAATTAAAATACAGTGGACTGAAAAAAAGATATTTCTTAAACATATTTTAAGTTAAATGACAGGTACATGATATTTAGAATTCTCCACATTAATTTAGCAATATAAACATTACAGATTAATCGACTGTTAATTTTGATGACAATTAACTATGAATATTAATAAAAATATAGTGTTTGCACTGTAGAGCCCTAAACAATTACTTTTTTAGTTTCCACTGAGAAAAATCAAAGGTTATATGGGAAGATTATGAAGATTATGAGTGAATAATGACTTAAAGGGATAGTTACTCTAGTCATCATTTACTCAAATGCCATATGCCATTTTTTATTTTACGGACCACAAGCAGAGAAATTATAAAAAAATGTCCCGGTCATGCTCGTCCATATGATGGCAGTGAATGTGACGCGTGTTGCGTATTCCAAGAGTTCTGGAGGTGTACGATAGGGTTTGGTGAAAAACAAACTGAAATTTAATGTATTAGTTAACAAAAATCCTGATCTTTGTCATCAGTCTCTCCCAGAAAAAGCACACAAGCACACAAAAAAACGGCATGAAATACAATGCCTAGAAATCCCCCAAAATAATCTGTGTACTTTCTTCACTCAGTCGAACATCTCCAGATCCGAACTCTGTTTGTCCGATGACAGTCAGAATGACAGCTGACAGATGTGAACGCGATAACTTCTTGTAACGACAAACTGAACGGATATATTCACCTCTATTTCAAGTCGTGTGTTTATTAATCTTGATTTCTCATAACTTGTGTGCTTTTTCTGGGCGCTAACAGAGTCTCATGATGAATGCTCAGCCGTGAACAGAAGACCAACAGCCAAGATCAGGATATTCGTTAAATAATCCATTCAATTTCGAACTCTATCATTTACCCCTAGAATACCCGGAATATACGACACGTCACATCGGACCGTTCCATTCACTGCATTTATATGGTCAAACGTGAAGTTGCTAAAGAAAGAACGTGTTGTAAATGATGACTTAGTTTTCATTTTTAGGTGAACTAAACCTTTAAATATAAGTCTGCTGCTTTGGAGGTTCAATTTTGCATCTAAAGTTGCATTTAAAATTTTTATTTAAAATCAGGATAGGAAACGTTTATGTTTCTAATCTCATTCAAATCTGCCTTGGGGAAAATAAAAATTATGTTTTGCATTTTCAACAAATGTTTAAAGCAACTGACCTGTTAACCACACCAATAATGCCCAGTCTGACTGGTATGACGCGGCCCAGCAGAACCTCCAGAGCATCTGTCCCCGCGTCCATCAAATCCAGCTTACTCACGACCAGCAGCGTCCTGTGACCTGAGCGCAACAGACAATGAGGACATTCCCTTCCCACAGTGCCATTCAATGGTGCAATAATGACATCTGGACTTCTCTGCACGTCGCTCACCATCTGGATCCACCTCTCGTGCCAGTTTAAGGGCATCAGATGTGGCGAGGTCAGAGTTGGCAGGAGATACACACAGGATGAGGGAGTTGGGGTTGGAGATGTAGGACAGAATCATCTCCTGGACTTGAGTCTCAATATCTTCAGGCTGGTCACCAACCGGGACCTACACAAAAATACATCACACAATATTAAAGAGACTGAATGGGTAATTGAAGGAATGGATTTCAATATTTTATCTTTAAAAGTTGTTCCGAATGTTTTACTGGGCGAAATCCAGATATTTCAATAGGAATCCATGAGATTGGGAATTCTGAGTGAGGTCGAATGATTTCCCCAAACAAGAATTTGCAATGGGTTCAAGTTTTTTATGCAAATTCGCCACTTTGACCCTGTTTTAATCACTTCACCTACTGACATAGTGTGCACAGCATCTGTATCCTTGTGAAAATAATACATTACAACTTTATTCAATTCAATAATTATTGATGTTTTTTGTTTGTTTTTTACCGTAAGAATTTTAGTATCTTGGGCTCAAATTTAGTTTATTATTTATATAATTAATTGTATCTAAATAACAAGTTTAACTGACAGAATTTGATTTCAAGAGATAAAATAGGATATTGTTTTATCCTAAAGCAAATGAGTTTGTTTGCATTACATGGTAAAATAACATGCACAGTCATTGTCGTTACCTTAGTGATGCCAGGCAAGTCAACCAAGGTCAGACTGAGCACGTTTGGGGAATAGATCTTCAGGTAAATGGGCTCTGGACTGATGCCCTAAGGAGGAAGAAGAGAACAACTAGATGAGATCATTTAAATCCGGGCCTTCAAATGGTACGACAAGTGTGTGTATGTCAAACTGTGTGAAACACTGATGAGTGCCACGCTTCCACTGCACCTTGTTATCGGTATTGCGATCTGTTTCATCCTCAATCTCTTTCCGGATTTCATTGAAATCTGTGAAAATCTGAGCAAAGAAAAAACAGCATCTTTATAGAGTCGACGTGATAACAAGCTTGGTTTGAAAGTGTTCTGAATTTTTTAACTTAAGCCCTATTGGGACAGGACTAGTTTTCTAAATGATGTTTGAGTTACAGTTCGTATCACTCGATGTCTGTGATTTCATGTACTGATTCGGACGGGACTAACATCACAGAGTGTGTGTTTTCTATACAGAAGGTCATCTGCTGTGTTTGCGTGCATGCTTTTAATTAATTACTTATTTATATCATTTTAATGTATTATTAACACCATATTTATATAAACTTCACATGAGTTTATAGAAGTGGCTGATCATAATAAACCCACATAAGAGAAATTTAGACACGTATCTTACACTGATATTAAAATATGCAGTTTCTGCGATTTGGCTATTCATTTATTAATTTTATCATTTTATTTCTTGGTCGGACACCATCCACACTGAAATTAAATTAAATGAAAGCATGCAAAAGACTGGTGCACAAAAGTTCAGGTAGGTCAAAAAACACATAAGGACTAATGTTAGAAAAATACAATATCGTCACTCGCAGACATTCGCATTGGAACAGGATGAGATCTCCCAAAAACAGTAGGTGATGTGCTCTGGATTTTTCACTGAGGTTGTGTGAGAAAAACACAGACGTGGCGGATTCGGACAGGATTAAAATCACAAAATATGCCTGTGAAACACAAATGTCTTTAACGTCCTCCAAGAAAACTAGTCCAGTCCGAATAAGGCTTTAGTGTCAAACGAGAACTTTTGTAATTACCTGGTTTTTGCTGTGAAGGAACGTGCCCCATTCCTCTGCTTTGATACCTTTAGAAGATAGAATGAGATCGAATGAGAGAGAGAATAACAAGAACACAAGACAATACAAATCAATATTAATGACACTGAATCTGCAGAAACTCTCTTCCCATAAAATACCTCAACAGAATAAAAGCATTTTACAGGCTTTCACAGCAAAGTGAACTGAAGTGAACAAATTGTAAAATCAATATTCAACCAGAAAAGTTACAGTGGCCGGATACATGAGGACACAACTGAGAGATTGGAGACCAAACGTGCATTTGCTTTAGTCTTAGAGTGGAAACAAAAGCAATACCAGTTTTTTCACTTAAAAAAAAAAAACACAACACATGGGAAAACAACCACAAAGAATGACATTTACAAAACATTAGTGGGATGGGAACCACACCAGGAGAGCGATTTGGACAGATCATGCAGACAAACGTGTTGAAAAGCAGAGACCTGGATAGGTGTTTTGAGAGTTTTGTTTAGCTCCATTTCCTGAGAAAGAAAGCGAAGAAAGGACAGCAGAGAGAGTGTTAGGAAGAAATGTTACTGTAAGCGTATTAGGAACAAATTCACAGAAAGATCAGAATACGTCATAGTGAGCAGACGTTAAAGGGGCCGTGACATGGAATTTTTTATTTTATTTTAATATGTTCCTTGAGGTTCACTTATAATGTTTGCACAAAGACAAATACACATGTAGAAAAAATATTGACACTTGACACTCTGTCTGAAATAACCCGTTATTAAGAGGCGGCTCCTTTAAGGCTTGTCAGTAAACGGCCACTGTTATGATTACATCAACGCACACTCGATATTGCACGCGAGTTAGTGTTTTGAAAACATTATCCATATAAAACCGTCATTTACACAAAGGTCATTGCAAATTTAATTTGTCATGTCATGATCCCTTTAAAGGAATGTTCCGGGTTCAATACAAGTTAAGTATGTGTGGAAGAAAAAAAGAGCAAAACCCACATTTACAATAATGCACTTACAATGGAAGTCTATGGGACAAGAAATATGATGCACATATTTAAGAAATATGAAGCTCTCATTTTTATTTAATAAGATTCTTAATTATATATTCATTGATCTAAAAAAAATGTCTCAATCCTTTTATTACTGTAGCAAATTTAACAACTATTCTCTGGATTTGATCAAAATGAAAAGTAAAGCCATTTATAATATTACAAAAATTTCTATTTCAAATAAATGCTGTTCTTTTGAACTTTCTATTTATCAAAGAATCCTGAAAAATGTTTCACCGTTTCCACAAAAAAATTAAGCAGCACAACTGTTTTCAACACTGATAATAATAAAAAATGTTTCTTGAGCATCAAATCATCATATTAGAGTGATTTCTGAAGGATCATGTGACACTGAAGACTGGAGTAATGATCCTGAAAATCAGCTTTGATCACAGGAATAAAAATAAATAAATCAATTGTAATTTTCAATTGTATAATATTTCACAAAATTATGTTTTTTACTGTATTTTTGATTAAAAATGCATTATAAAAACTTACAGACAGAGTTTGAACGGTAGTGTAACTACTAAGCGATGTTAGCCTATAGGTAAATGTTTAAGTATTATGGCTATACTTTGAAAATAGTGTGTATTTTAGCATTTATTCTCATGAAGTGTCTGGTACTAAACCCAGAACATTTCTTAAATATTTTTTTTTCCTTAAAGAACATTGAAAATAAATTTGACTTACTTCTATTTAAAGCGTGCAAAGCAAGTGCATTTGTGCTAGACGTGTTCTAGTGTGAAATACTCTTTTCCTCCAGTATATTTAAAACTTTCCGGTCATGTCATAAAACCTTGCCTATGACGCCCCAAAATACTGTCTAGAGATATATTTTGGAGACACAATCAGTCAACAGAATACAGCTCTGATAAATCCTGACACATTTGTAAGCTGTTACCATTGTCTTGTTTGCGCCTCTCCTCCAGCGATGGCACATTCACCAGCTGTAACACCAGAGGGCGCCGCGTCACTATTCCTGAACCTCGGGGCAAGAAGTCTCGTCCAACCAAACTCTCCAATACTGAACTCTTTCCACTGCTCTGCAGATTTATTTAGAGAGACACACAGAGCATATAAACAGAGTCATATACTTGACTTCACAGGGAAAATACATGTCGGCCTACTTGCATCATGTACCATCACAAAACAGAGATCATACCTTACGTTGTGAAGGTCTGCATAAACACGCAAATTCAAACTATTCACTGTTAGATTAATCACTCACCTGTGATCCCACGACTACGATCTGAGGAAGCTGGATGATCTCGGCTCCAACTGTGAGGAAAACCTCCTGCAGTCTGTTAATGATGGGAATAAGAGTTTCCATCTCTGCAAGACACAGAAAAATCGATGCACTGAGTGTAAAGCTGCTATACATGAACAACAGAATGTGGCTTAATCAATAGAGATGCAGAAGCAAAAGATGCTCCATAAATAAGAGGACAGGCCCAGCTATACTGGGCTTGAATAACTACAGCAATATCTCTCTGTCTATCCTTTATTAATATAATTTACACACTCACACACATAGTCTGCATATATATATATATATATATATATATATATATATATATATATATATATATACACACACACATACATATGTATGTAATGTATTTACACACACACACACACACACTATGTGTGTGTGTGTGTGTGTGTGTGTGTGTGTGTGTGTGTGTGTGTGTGTGTGTGTGTGTGTGTGTGTGTGTGTGTGTGTGTAAATACATGCATACATATAAATAAATATGTAAATATATAAATAAAGGGTAACTGATATCGCTGGATAGAAGATATTGCTGTAGATATTCACACACAGACTGTGTATTTGCATGTCACATATGTACTTGTGTTTTACATTAATAAAGAGCACTAGTCTGCACTCTGCACAACCCATTCATGCAACTATTTTATTAATTTGTAGATATAATTAATTTGCAGTTATATTGAATATTTGACGACAGACATGAGCCGTGTGCAGGGTGTGATGCTGCTGACAGCAGAACAAGGTTACATGGTAGGAGAAACCATCGAAAAATTAGCACAACCGGTTCGATAGAATAATATCCTTACCGTGTGTCGACCCTTTTACAAAATTACACAGTCACAGCGTTTAAACCTAAACGCTCACTGTCATGCTGGAAATGTGGGAAATACAACGTTTAGTCACTGGAAGACCGACATGTTTTGAGGTTTCGCTTTTCTGCGCCCTTACCGTAGGCTGTCAAAGATGGGTCTGGAGTCAGCTACAAGACATTCGATTGGCTAATGCATTGGTGACGTTAGGGTGTACGTTCAGCTCATTGGATGAAACACCTATCAATCACAACATGTCATGGCAGCTTCTCCATGCCGCTTTCCAACATCAGGACCCCTAAAATTTCATCTGTGGCCTTCAATATCATAGTAGCGTTCTTGTGGAATTCTACTGAATTACATAAATAAACGATACATAAATAAATAAATAAAATAACGTTCAAAAAGGTTCGAAATGCGTCGAATCTATTAGTGTATTTGCGTACAAATGAGTTAAGGAAGTAGGCTAGGTGAGGCATTGAGGAAGTGTGGTCAGAATTTAGACACAAATGATCAAAATGTGCAAATCACATGACATGACAGAGGGAGGGACCAGGAGGGACCGAGGGGGACGGCAAAAGCGATCACGGGATGAGCCTCCCCTTTTTCTTTTTTTTTTTTTTTGGTTCACTTGTCAAATTGTGTCCATCCATCCAGATATATTTGAACTGCGATATAATATGTATAATTACGTTAAGTTTACTAGCTTAATTTTTTAATTAAAATTTCTGCCTGCATATCCATAACACTTAGGATACCAGCGAATAGTGATGGAAAGCTGTTTTTTAGGCTATTATTATTATTTGTTTAGATTTGTTGTACGTTCATTTATTAAAAAGCGAGAAGATATCAATATAACGTTTAATGCTGTATAAACTAAGATAAAAGTGGTTTAATTAATTTCCTCCTCCTGCCATCTTGGAGTCATTCGAAAATGAGGGAGGGCTTTTAAGCTAATAATGGGAAGTCCGATTCATTTTTAAGCGAATCGGTTCGTCTGGACGGTTCATTTAAATTTCAAACGGTTCGAAACAAACCTAAGTCACCGATTCGTTTGAGACATATCGCTCAAATTCGTTCTCGAAAGTCGGTATTTTGTTGTAAAATACATTTTATTACATTCATTGTTTTTTTGTTTTGTTAAACGCTCTAACCTCTAACGTGTCGCCAACATCATAGTTTTCATTTTTCCCTAAAGTAAATGCCTTGCGAATCGGCTCGAATGAGTCACTAAATTGAACCGACTGAAATACGATCCGAACATCAATATTTTGCGTCATACCCTTGTGACTTTACAGTCATGTCCTGTTCTGCTTGGAAGAAACATATAATGCTCGACAACAGCTGATGTGCTTCTGGATCATTAAAAACACTGGTTATTTTTGTGTCAAATAGCTTTCCGGAAGATTCGGACGCGCAGCGAATATCAAGCCGCGACGGTAATCGTGAAGAAGGTAAATTTGTTTTTCTCACAAAATCTGTCAAGGTGATTGCTGCATAGAATATTAAATCATTTTAGACCCAATTGCCTTTTGTATGTTTTTGCACTTATTGACTTCATAATACGCTTATCGTTCTGACTGGTTAGTATTTGTTGTGTCATTATGTCCTTGTCAGACAAACTACTTGGTTACACAGAACAAATACTTTGTGGTTTATTTGGCCGTGTGATTTTCGCTTCTGTAATACTCGCTTCAGTAAAGCATTTGTTACAATGTAACTGCCATGTTTTCACAGCAGTGACGTCACATGACTCAATGAATCACATGAATTAATTCTTTGTACTTCTGCCACTGATTACTGAAGGTGTAGTTTGATCACTGCTCTTCTTTCCCTTCGTTTTAAAATTACGTTCATTGTAAATCTTCATACTAGTTCTGCAACTAACATCTAAACCAAATTTTAATGAATCTGATTATGTGTTCCTTTAATGTCCCATTAAATATTAGGCAAATTCAAGGCTATAAAAATATGTAATAAATAAAAATATGAACGTTACAAATCTATATAAGAACACATACCCATTCGATAATGACAGTTGTTGTCAAAGATTGTCATTGTTGATTTAGTTCTTGCAGCCTCTGTGATATATAGGCTTATGAATATATAAACTATCCAAAACAACATCTGTTTAAATGATAAACATCTGACTTTGTGAAGGACCTCAGTACATCTATGACCTCATGGCAATATTTAAATGTTACCTAGACATATTACACATTCATTAGTGTTCATTTCAATCAAATGCATTATAATTTAAATAGTGGCTTTTCACAGTGTCGGTTTACCTGTCAAGCATTTATCTGTGGAAAATAAAGATTCCTCTGTCTGATATCTGATATCCTTCTCTGCTTCGTAGCGTTCTTCTACACATCATGGCTTCTCGTAAGAAGGTGCTGCTCAAAGTGATCATCCTAGGGGATTCTGGGTAAGTGTTTATGCAACATCAGTGAGGTTTAGATTGTTATTATCAGTCTTCATGGACCTCAAATGCTCTTATCAGTTGTGACACGTTGTCCTCTTTATGTAGGCCTATGTTTAAAGTAGCTGTACACATGTAAACATCATTGCCTATTGACATTACTCAAGGAATTCCCCTGACTTTCCAACATCAGTGTCGGTGCAGTTGGAATTTGCTCACACTTAATCACACTTTCTCTGCAGTATCTCATCTTACTGATGAGGAATGTTATCAAGACTCGAAGATGATGATTTCAGCTGCACATGTTTCTGAAGCATTGTTTACTCAATCCTTTTGTCCTGTTTGTCTTCGTCAGAGTTGGGAAGACCTCTTTGATGAACCAGTATGTGAATAATAAGTTCAGTAATCAGTATAAGGCCACTATCGGAGCCGACTTCCTGACCAAGGAGGTGATGGTGGACGACAGACTGGTCACCATGCAGGTTTGCATTCATGTCTATTTCATAAGATTTCACTTATACTACTGTTTAGAAGTTCGGCGACAGTTCAGTTGTTGTTGTTTTTAAAGGAATCAATACTTCTATTCAGCAAGAATGCATTAAATTGGTCAAAAGTGACAGTAAAGACAATTATAATGTTAACAGTTTTCAATCTTTTTTTAAATAAATGCTGTTCTTTTGAACTTTCTATTCATCAAAGAATCCTTAGTTTCAACAGAAATATTAAGCAGCACAACTGTTTTCAACATTGATGATAATCAGAAATGTTTCTGGAGCTGCAAATCATCATGTTAGACTGATTTCTGAAGGATCATGTGACACTGAAGACTGGAGGAATGATGCTGAAAATTCAGCTTTGATCACAGGAATACATTACAATTTTAGAATCTATGAAAATAGAAAATGTTTATTTTAAATTGTTAACTGTTGTTTTAAACATTATTACGGTTTTCTCTATTTTTGATCAGATAAATGCAGACAAGAAATGAACATTAAAAAATGGAATTTTAATTCCTATATGGATGTATCTTTCAAAGAAGTGGCATACTTCTTCCCAAAATCCAAAAGAAAAGTAAAAAAAAAGTAAAATTATAAAAGTTTATTTGTAGGAATGTTTTTTTTTTTTTTGCCATAATTTCTTTTGAAAATAAGTTTTCATTTAATTTGTATGGTGCTCAATACACATGGTTTTAAGCAGCTTTACGGGTAATATGATAAATTAGAGGGGAATAAAATAAGAATTTTAAAAAGGCGAGTTGTTATTAATGTTATTATCCCCTAGAACATATGCAGAAATAAACCTTGAAATGATGGGCGCTTTCGGGAAGCTTTGAAACCTTTGCGAATCAATGTTTCAAACCAGTGATTCGGAGCGCGTATCAAACTGCCAGCGTCATGTGATTTAAACCAATGTAAACCAGCTGTTTCAAAATGTTCAGAAATTTCAATGGTTCGTCACTAGCAAACCCATGAACCAGTGTCTATATAGAATTTTTTTACCTGATTTCGGATCAATGTTATAAATGTGTACACCCCTGATAAGTACATCTCAGAGACATCTATTTGATGTCTGCATTTACATCTGCAAGACGTTATTTTTTAGAGTGTTTGCTCATTTGCAATACGATGTTTCCTGTTAGATGTCATATAGACATATAGAAGAGGTCTTAAGATGTTTAAGATTTAGAATGTATGTAAAACTGCTTTTTCTAAGACGTTTATCAGATGTTTTTACACAGAAGATGCTTTCCAGATTAACAGATCTTTTGCAGACATCTTACAGACATACCTGTGCTATGACATGTGTATAGTAAAAAGGAAGAGTTGTAGTTAAAAGTCTCATATTGGTCTGATTGACCAAGCTCTCCATAAAACGAACAAAAAAAGTCCTACCATTTAATAAAAAATCACATGTTATAAAGACATTTCAGCTGCTTTTACACTGTTCTGACCAGCAGGCGTCATTTCGAGCGCTTCGAAACATGTGAATCATTTGGTTCAGTTGATTTCAGTTTCAAAAAGCTTAGTTTCTCGAATCACTATTGACCTGACAAACAAGAGGCTCACTGACTGCTTGCTTACACAAACAAAGCTAGACAATTGATTAGGAAACATGAGTGTGACAAATACACAAAGGCTAATGGCTAACAAGTAATCAAGGCGATAAACCAATGACAAGACAGAACTGAGAATCACCTGACCAGACAAACCAATGAAAACATAAGAACCAAAGGAACCCCATGACCACATCACATGATGGAAACACATGACAACAAAAACAGAAAACATGACTACGACAAATTTCAAAATAAAAGACATGAAAACGTAAAACATGAACAGAACAGATGTGACAAAAGTAAAGATAAATGTGCAAGCCAAAAGTGACACATTACTTATGGAAATGTATATGAAAAATATAAATTTTCAATACGTTTTCCTTTGATTTAGGAGTAAAAAAATACTTTCTAAATATTTCTTGAATCAGATTCACCCTTACACCTCTAATAGCAGTAATTGTAGCTATGATGTTAATTGTTTGGATACTGCTCATAAAGAGTAAGAGAACAGTGTGTTCTGAGGATGACATGTTCTGTCATTTCCTTAACAACCATTATTTTGTGCACAATGCCTCATGGCAATAATCATCTCTGGTCATGTGATGTGGTTAAAGGCTCTGCATAATAGGCAATACAGTCATGGAATCTCTGTAATTACTCATAGCTTATCGGTAGGATCTCATCTCAATGTTTTACACTCATTCTGATGATATAAACATTTTTTCTGATCCAACATGCTGGTCATGTGAGATAAATAAGTCACATCTAGTGACGTGTCGAGTAATCCCATGGTATTTTCCCTGTAAGCACAGTCCATGTTGTGTTGACTTGCCAGCCATGTTTCTCGAACCTGTATGACCAGTCATGTGATGTAGATCCCTCATGCCCAAACAAGCAGTGCTTGCAAGTTATTCCCGTAAAATAATTTGTTAATATTGCAACAGTAAGATTAATGTAGTTATTCTTTTTGAACTGAATGATTACTTTACTAATGGATACATTTATGAAACCCATATTGAATTCTCTCTGTTTATAAGTGTTGTTAAGAAATAAGGTTGAAGAGGCTGTGCTACATTGTTAATAATGCGGCTAAAGTATTATTATACCGTGACTAATTCGATTTTGCTTCCTTTAGATTTGGGACACAGCAGGTCAGGAGAGATTTCAGTCTCTCGGCGTGGCTTTCTACCGAGGGGCCGACTGTTGCGTGCTGGTCTATGACGTCACGGCTCCCACGACATTCAAGACCATGGACAGCTGGAGGGACGAGTTTCTCATTCAGGCCAGTCCACGTGACCCAGAGAACTTCCCCTTTGTTGTGCTGGGCAACAAAATCGACCTGGAGAACCGACAGGTCAGTGTGCAGACCAGAGGGAGCGGCAATGCTAGGATGGTTATAAACTTCTCGGTTTTAGAGAGTTGAAAAAGAGGAGAACGAGTGCTTGAGCTATGAGATTCTCAATGGTCTAGAAATGTTATATTAAAAAATATCCTGGCTCATCCCAGCTTTATAATGGGAGTGAATTGTACCTTAGATTTTGAAGCCCCAAAAGCGCATCCATCCATCATAAAAGTAATCCATACGTGTCCAGGGGGTTAATAAAGCCTTCTGAAGCAAAGCCATGGGTTTCTGTAAGAACAATATCCATATTTCTAAACTGTAATCACTGGCTTCTGGTAACGGCCGGACGCGAGTCGAGTTCCGGCAGAACAGTGACCTCTGACCCGACGCATGACGTATGATGTAGGAGCAAGCGTGCCGCACAAGCCCTGAAAAGTGAAGCCAAAACGTCTTGATCGCCCCCCGGTGACTGGTCCTAGTATAGGCCATAAGCCCCGCCTCCCCGTGTTATTCAACTAAATAACACTTAGCACTCTTAGTGACTTAACACTCACTTTTGGTGTGAGACCAAATAAACAATTAAATTACACTTCAAATATCTTTTTTCCAAAGGTGGTTTCTTTCATTTGCTGTCGTTTTTATCACGCTGATGTAAGTTCAAGTGTCTGTTTCAAAAATAAGTTGTTTTTTAGTTAGTTACGTGATGCGGTGGTGTAACGTCATGATTGACAGCTGTGATTGACAGGTTCTCTGAGCGAAGTAGTCACTGAAGCACCAACGGACATTATTTTCGGGATCTTCGGAGGACTGAGGAGATTGTACTTTATTTTAACAAGCCTCTTGTCGTACTGCAATCAATTTTTAAAAAAAGTGTGCAGAATGCACTCTCCCTGAGTGCATTCTGCGAGAGTGAGGGCGAAGCGTTGATTTTGCGGCTTTACTTCCTGCTCACTACTGCGCAGGACTTTATTAACCCCCTGGAGTCGGATGAATTACTTTTATGATGGATGGATGCGCTTTTTGGAGCTTCAAAAACTCAGGCTCTATTCACTTCTATTGTAAAGCTTGGAAGAGCCAGGATATTTTAAAATACAACTCTGATTGTGTTTGGCTGAACAAAAAAAAGTCATATACGCCTAGGATGTCTTGAAGGTGAGTAAATTATGGGATCATTTAAATGTTTGGGTGAAATAACCCTTTAATGGCTGCCAAAGGTCAGTATGATTTTTTCATATAATAATAATAATAATAGTACTTTAATTCTGCAAGGATGCATAAATTTTATCTAAAAAGTGACAGTAAAGACTATTCCAATTCAAATAACTGCTGTTCTTTCTAACTTTATTCTTTAAAGAATCCTGAAACAAATGTATCCTGGTTTCCACAAAAATATGAACTGTTTTCAACATTGATAATAATGAGAAATGTTTCTTGAGCAGAAAATCAGCATATTAAAATGATTTCTGAAGGATCATGTGACAGTGAAGACTGGAGTAATGATGCTGAAAATTCAGCTTTGATCACAGGAATACATTACATTTTACAATATAATTTTATAATTATAATTAATTATTTTCATTTTGTAACAATAATAATTCACAATATTCCTGTTTTTAATGTCTTTTTGATCAAATAAATACAGCCTTAGTGAGCATAAGTGACTTACCAAGCCAACATTTTTTATCAGTAGTGTACATAAAATTGCTTAAGTTAAAATACCCAATAAATAACTGACAATATTTAAAAGGCAGAAATAGAAATTTTAGCAGACAAGTCCTTTCACACGATGAGGTTTCCACATGAAAAGCGCTGCAGATAGAGTCACTGGGCTGCGATTGAACAAGGTTGTTTGATAGCAAGCAAACTGGACGTACACATGGTTAGCAATGAAAATAGACAGGTTTTTGAGCTTAGATCAGGCAGAATTCCTGCTGTTTGCTTTGATACATTAAATCACATTCATTTCCTCTGAATGTCAGGATCTGCCTTTGCTCTTCTGTCGGGCCATCTTGTTTTGATCTTTGTGTCATGCAGATTGTGTGCTAATCATGGGCTGTGCTTCGAAAGGTCAGCTGCAAATGAGGGCAAAACTGAAATCGTTTGAACTTTGTTTGCATCGCAATGCTTGACCTCTGCGCAGCCATCAGACATAATGCTGGAGCTCTCCAGAGTTCAGTGCGCGGGGAATGCCAAGTCCAGGCACCTTTATTTATATATAGCGCTTTGTACAATACAGATTGTTTTAAAGCAGCTTTACAGAGATAACAGGAAATGATGCATTTCGGCTGCTGTTCGCTGAAGTCAGTTCAGTTCTGTTGTAAACATTATTAAATTAGTTCATTTCATCTATGAAGCAGTTCTGCAAGAGAAAAAAAAGTTCAGTTCTCATACAACAGGGTCAGTAAGTCAGATCAATAATATTGTTGAAAATTAAGTTAAAATTAAATCATATTATTAAATTTTAAAATAACTGTTTTCTATTGTAATGTTGAACTGTAATGTCTTCCTGTGATCAAAGCTGAATTTTCAGCATCATTTCTCCAGTCTTCAGTGTAACATGATCCTTCAGAAATCATTCTGATATGATGATTTGATGCTCAAGAAAAATTTCTGAAAACAGTTGTGCTACTTAATTTTTTTGTGGAAACCATGATAGTTTTTTTTTCAGGATTCTTTGATAAATAGAAAGTTTCAAAACAGCATTCATGTGAAACAGTTTTTTTTTTTGTAACATTACAAATACTGTCACTTTATATCAATGTAATTGTAATATATCCTTGCTTAATAAAAGTAACTGACTCCCAACTTTTGAACGGTACTGTATGTAAAAGGTTCTTGCGGGTCTTAAAAAGTCTTAATTCACTCTTACACAATTTAAAGCCTTAAAAAGGTCTTAATTCAGAACTGAATGTCTTAAATTCACAAAGTCATGACATTTAATGTTGCATGTAGTGAAGAAAATGAATATCTTCCTCAGTATTTTTGTCCTGTTTTCCAATACAAATATCTAAACATCTTTAAATCAATGTAAAATGCAAATGTAAAATGAAGTTTTGAAAAACTGAACAAAATGAAGTGAGTTTATGCTTAAAAGAAGAACACATTTCTGTATAACTTGGCTTTGAATTAAGTTGATTTTTCTGACCCCATTGGCAGATATTTATTATTGTTTTAATCATAAATTCACTTCATTTGTGTACTTTTCTCAGAACTCATAGTTTATGTCATTTTGCAGCTCAAATGTATCTTGATTTAAGCCTTTTTAGACAATTGCACTGAAAAACAAGACAAAATAGAGCACTTTTTTGCAGTAAAGGATATTTCCATATTCTAGTGTTTGGGAGCAGAGCGATACAAACTACTTTTTTTGTAAAATGTATTGAAAAGTAATGGATATCTGTTGTAAGTTGCATTTTAAAACTCTAAAGTGTTGCTAATATAACTCCAATGTATTGATATATTGTTTTCCCTTCCATTTATTCCATACATTTTCTTTACCTAGTCTTAAAAAGGTCTAACTTTATTAAACCTGCAGAAATATAGAACTTTTCCTATCAAGAAAATATTAAGTGACGTAATAAAATAATTGTAAGCCATTTTTTGATTGGCAGGTTTTCAGATTGAATTCATCATTTCATCCCAAAATCCTTTGTATTTTGAACAGGTAACAACAAAGCGAGCACAAGCATGGTGTCAGAGTAAGAACAACATCCCCTATTTTGAGACCAGTGCCAAAGAAGCCATTAACGTGGAGCAGGCCTTCCAAACCATCGCTCGCAATGCACTTAAACAGGTACAGAACGTCGAGGATACTTCAGATTGACTTTCACTTTAGATCCTGTTTGATATAAGCATATAATCAGTAATTTATCACCTTGTTTGAGAGATTCACCCCAAATTAAAAACATTGTGTATTGTCACATTTCACTGACCTTCATGTTGTTTCAAAACCTTTAAGACTTTCTTCAATGAAACACAAAAGGAGACGTTTAGCAGAATGTTCACGCTGCTCTTTTCAGAACAAAAAGCACCATAAAAGTTATTACAAATCCTCTAAAGTGAGGTTTATTAGGCTCCTGTCACTTTAAGACCTAATGCACATGTCCAATATAATGATACGCATCCGTTTTCCTTCTCAATTGTTTACATTCACTTAAGACATAAGAGACTGCGTGACCAGGATACTGACCGGCATTTTGACATAATTTTGCATGTTGGTGTCTGTCAAAAAGATGCACAAAAAGAATGAGAACTGAATTCGTTGTTTGCGTGCTCTTTTGCGAGTTTTGCGAGTACTGAATTGAGTTCTCTATCGTGTCTTCTTGCACTTGAATGGTTTAAAATCTCTAAAACACATCAAAATCATAAACTTTCGCTCTATGACGGTTGAACTTTGCAATTAACCCGCGCATCACATGCGTTTCGAACCCTGGTGATCGGTTTGTACGGATCAACTACGATCCTGTAACGAAATCACTGGAGGAAAGATGTATAGAACCCAAATGCAGTTTAATTATCAAACATAAAACAAATACAAAACAAAAGCATGAACAGGCATGGGAAACTCTAAACTAAAACAGGAACACAAACCAAGACTAGAAAACAAGAAACCAGATCTGGCACATAGAACATGCAATACTAGACAAAGAGACAGAGCAAACATGAGGGCTTAAATACACAAGACTAACGACAAGACAAGGGACACCTGTGAATAATAATCAGACGATTAACCAATGACAAGACACATGGCAGGATCACATGACAAACAGGGAATCACATGACAAGACGAGAACCAAGAGCAAGAAACAAAACCCAGAACATGACAGATCCATTACACCCCTATTTTATATCAAATTTATCATTTTGTTTATTGCCATCATTCTGTTAACTGTCACAGTCACACAGTCAACACATTTATGTTGTTCAAAAGGAAGGACAGTTGGTTTATGTTTGTCCAATCTAAAGAGAGATAATTCAAATGGGAGATGAACAGCTTGTACTGATTTTCTTTCTGTTTATTTTACTGCCCTGAAAGTGTATGGGCGTCAGAAACTCGGCAGGATAATCCCAATCATCCTCTCAGACACACCCCGTCCGACACTATTGAAACTGTCTGGAAACTATACTGAAACCCTAAGGGCCTCAAACAAAAGGATTCCTTTTGCCGAATCTTGAGGCAAGCCACTCAAATTATATATTACATTTCATTTCCCCCATAACAATCTTGCCACCATGGACTTCTCATTTTAAGTCCACTGTGGTTATCTCATCTCAGTCCACACATACACCACACATATTATGATCAAACCCTAACTTTCAGTGATCAAGATAAACGTTGCTGTAAAAAACACGTCATACGATCAGTTTCAGCTGGATCGCTATTCATCCATATGCTCAGACTCTGATGTCTGCCGCTTGCAGCTATTTATTTTTTACAAAAGGGAGACTCATATTCCATAAAAAATGGTTTCAAGTTTGTTATAATAAAGTATTTGTTCAAACCAAAAACCCTGGAAACCATGATGCTTTCTGAGATGGTTATCATACAGTGAACATCTCTTACTGTTACAACCCTAGTTAAAGGTGCAGTCACATTAGCAAAATTTTGTGGGCATAAAGTTTCATTGTCTATTGTCAGTAGTGTAATGATGTATGAAGCACAGCTCACACCAAAGTCATTATTAGTCAGTTCGGTGAATCCGTGTGACACACTTTAACTGGTTGTGAAATCTTGCGCTTTCACACAAATTGCCCAATTGCAGGGATTGAAATGACTTGATTTTGCCTGCAAAAATTCTCCAAGCAATGGTGCATGAGCAAACCTGTACACCTTTGTGTGGGGAACAGACTGGAATGACTGTCCTCTGCCTTTTATTAAATCTCATTCACGAATATGCAAATATGCTGCATGAGGACAGATTGCAGCAGATTTAATGCGAGTGATGTCAGATATTCAGAAATGCGAATGAGATGTGTAGACTTAAAGTCCCCCTGTGGTGAAAATCAAGCGTTTAATGTTGTTTATATGTCTATGTAAACCATGTGCAAATTCATGTCAACACCATTGCTGAGTATTTTCTCCTTAAAACTGCAGTGAATCAAAGACAGTCTCAAAAACACGCTTTGAAATCGCTGGTGTTTCTGACGTCACAAACTACCCTGTAACCAATCAGATCAACGTGTCGGCGGGCTTTAGCATATCATTAACAGCGAACTAGCAGGGGAGTCTCGAGAGAAGCCAGATTATCCCAGTATATTTTTGTTGATAAGAAAAATCAGGTAGATTTAGCAATATTGTGGGTGTATGATGTATATTATGATGTTATGATGAACTATATGCCTTTCTCCACTGACGTTCTGAGTTATTCAAAGCATTTCTGGTGATTTTTAGAAGGCAGACTGAGATGGCGAACGGGAACATGGTTTGTGTAACATTAGCAACACATTATTAGCTGTATGATCATGCAAAAAACTAATATTAATTACCATTATGTTTCCGGCGTGGTAAAGAGCGACACCGTTGTGCAGCATTTACCTCGGTAAGTTGGCCGAGTAAATCTGTGAGCTGGCGTGAGTGAGTGGAGGCGGGGCTAATTAGCATATTCCGCATATACTAAATGAGGCAAGGGTGTCGAGTTACATTCAAGCATTTTTAAGGCATGAAGATTTGTTTTCACAGAAAAAAAAAATTTAAATGTGTCATTTTGGTGATCAAAGATGAGTTTTATGGGATAAAATTACTGACTACAGGGAGACTTTCAATTTTAGTATTTTTTTGTCACAAAGATATTTTATGACTCCTGAATAAAGGGAATGTAGTGAATTAGTAATGTGAACTTTAATGGCACATGTTGTATGCTGGGAAAAGTGCAGCGTGAACATTCTGCAAAATCTCTCCTTTTTATTTTCACGAAAGAAAGAAAGTCATACAAGTTTTGATGTTGTGAGGGCGAGTAAATGATCACAGAATTTTCTGTTTAACTGGCTGGGCTTTGCCGTTACAAAAAAAACTTAATCTGAAATGAATTTACCTTTCAGGAGACTGTGGACACGTATGATTTCCCTGACCAGATTAAACTACGAGATGACAGACCTGCGTCTACCAGTGACGGCTGCAGCTGCTGAAGGAGAGACCAAACTGGGGAGGGAAGAGAAAGAGCAACATGGGAAAGGAAGAGAGGGAGAGATGGAAGAGATCAGGCCTGTAATTCTAGCACCCATCCTCCCCTTTTCCTCTGAAACCTCCAGGGTGTCAAATGCCACATGTGAAAGCTGAACATCCATTTTCTTGCTGAACTCCAAGTCACGTGTGGTATGATGAACTATCGAGGAACAGGAAGACCAGTGTGTTGCATATCCTCTGACATTGCATTTATTACAAGTCCTACTATCACTACAGCTGTCGAAGAATTTCCTTGTCACTACTCCAGCTGTCTGTACTGTCTGTAAAGTTTTTCTTTACCCCGAAATGTTCCTTTTGTCTGCTAGTTCATTGTGCCTTTATATTTTCTAACTTTTAGTTGTTGTTTCACTCCTATGCTGAATGAACATTTGTTATAAATGCATACATATGTAATAGGGCTGGGAAATATATTAAACAGTTATAAAAATGTATACATTTTGTCTGTGATATAAAACTAACTAACATTTGTTATGATTTGATTTTTTTTTTTTTTTTTTTTGGTAATAACTTCCAAGTAAAAAATTCAGATATGTGTTAAGAATTTGTTCAAAATAATTGTTTTGCACCATCGCTCAAAAACGAATGAAATGAAAATTAAAAGTTTGGCATTTCACATAATTTCAAATGTTTTAGTAAAAATATATGAACAAACAGTAGGAAATTTAAGTAGGGAAAAAAAAACGTTTTTTTATTACTGTGGACATAAATAAAAATGATTCAATATATTTCCCAGTGTCCATATAGGGAAAAGGTGTGGAAAACATGCTTTGATGACTAAATTTTTATTGTATTTTACTTTTTACACGTAGGGGCCGTTTACACGACTTTGAAAACGGTTTCAAAGTGCAAGTATTGGAAAACAATACCGTTATTGTCTCCATGTAAATTACAAAAACGTGACTTTGTGAAAACGGTGATGTCATGCGCATGTGTATTACGTGTTCAGTCTATAAGCGCGTAGTGTTACTTTACAAAGTGACATCGCCAACTACTGGCCTGGAGGCAGAATTTTTAAAGGTTTTCACAGATCCATGTGAACAGGGTTCATTTTGACAATGGTGTTGTCTGTAAGTGGAAAATACAAATTAAAAACTTTTCTGTTTTTAGTACATCATCATAATGTAAGCATCCCCTTAAAATCTACTTGTCAACCATTGCGATTTGTTTGGAGAGAAAAAAAAAATCTATGCAAATTTCTCTCAAGATTTCTTATCTCCCAGCCCAACTATGTAATATGTCATGAATTAAAGGTGAATAAGGATGTGGTAACGGTGTATTAACTTGGGTAAAAGGTTCTGACATTTGGTAAGTTCACTTCAACATCACATCAGATTATATTAGTCTTAGTTGGATTGTAAATACTTCTAAAGGCGTTTTAGAGACACTTTCTGTTTCTGTAACAGATTTCTTAAGAATGTTACCAACCATGCCAGTTAGAATGGTTTATAAAACATGTAATTTTTTTGCACATGTAGAGCTGTTGTAAATTAATCATTTCTCCAGTGTTCATGAAGAGGTCTTGTTTTAAGTAGCTGAGTTAGAAAAAAAGTAATGATGTTTACGTCATGCTTAACTCCGTGTTTTGATTTGCCTTTGGACATTTACATGTTAAGCTTGTGTTCAGTAATATATATCCATACTCAACCCAAGAGCTCCTCCATTTTATATGCCAAAATGCATAAAGAAAAAAAGTAGGCATCATTTTCATTATGGCCAAATGTTAGAATGACTTCAAAACCAAAAAAGCTAAATAAAGGTGCATTTACAACCAAGCTGTCTGTCAATTCCACTCGGTTTTCTTTCTTTTTTTTTAAAACAAGAAAGTGATCAAGCTGATCAAGAACACCTTTTATTATCATCGTTTAACCATTTGCACACAATATTTACAAAGTTGCACTAAAAGCACCATGGTTTCCTCTGATGGGAAAGCAATGGTAAGCATCGTGGCCTCTTGAACATCAGAGAAGCCCAGTCTGATGTGAGGGGGACGTCTGACTTTTATTTTCCTCCCAAGAAGTCCATATGAAGTACATCCTACTCCCTGTTCTGGACTTCTCAAACCATGTATGTGGTAGGAGGAGTTCAATGGAGCTGGAGTTTTTCCATCAGTCTAGTGTGTTTTAGTCCATATATGAGGTATCCATGGCCTCTGTCTCAGGGTGAAGCAGGCGGCTGGCCAGACGCTCAATATCATCCAGGCTGAGCTGTCTGAGGGAGCGCTCATAATCCTGGGGGGAAAGAAATTAAGAAATTAACCTGGGATCTGTCGATTCCTGACCAAATCAAACACTCAAATGTTGTACTATTCTCATCATGACCAATGATTTTATGCTACATTTATGATGCTCACTTCTTACACATTCAACAAATGTAATATTATTATTGAATTCTGCTTTCTAAAGACTGAGGAAATCAAGAGAAATGTTGTTATTGTAAACTAAAACTATTCAAATGCTCTTCGTTAACTGACAAAACTAAAAATAAAATTTAAATAGAACTTAGATGAAAATTAGAAAATGTGTTGGCAACTAACTGAAAATATAAAATAATAACAAAAGCACATAATCTGCCATCCGTGTCTTGAGTCCATCAAACAAGATCAGTCAACAAACACGGTGAGTTATGTCTTCTCCAGTTATTGTCACTTGCACAGCATGTCACATGTATAGTATAACATTCTCTGTCAGCACTGAGGGCTTTACAAGTGATAAATGCAGGGAGATAGTCAGGCTGATGGAGAAGATTTCAGAACTAGAGGCACGCATCCAAACTTTAATCGAGGATAATAAGTGTAAGGGCTTTAGATACTGCTTTGGATGCGACTAGCTTAGTGAACTCTGTACATTTTTCGGTTCTCTTGGAAGAACCGAAGACATTCTCTGGGAAGCAGATACACTCTGTCAGTTTAAATCTAGACTAAAAATGCATCTCTTTTACGTGGCATTCACACAAAACATTATACATTTCTATTATTCAAATCAGTTAAATGATTATTAGGCTGCATTGATTAGGTCAGCCGGAACCAGGGACACTTCCTATAGCACCCGATGTACTCGTTACATCATAAGAAGAATGGCATCTACGCTAATGTTAGTCTTTCCGTTTATTCCGAGGTTTACTGAAGTCAGCCGGATCCGGGCCGTATCCAGATCAGACGGTGAACCTGCGCCAGGACACGACCACAACGCATCCCTGAAGTGCCAGCCTCATTAGCCCTGTGAAGGCCTCATGGTCACATCAACAAACCTGTCTCCATACCGGCGTGATGACTCTGACCTCCAACCAGATAGAACTGGATAAAAATTGTGAATGTTCTGATCCAATGTAACTTCTGACCTGTAATGCTGCCTGAATCATAATCATACACTGTTCGTTCGTTGGCCAGAGGAGAACTGAGACACTGAGCCTGGGTTCTCCCCAGGTTTTTTTCTTCTTCTCCATTCTGTCACCTGATGGAGTTTTGGTTCCTTGCCACTGTTGCCTTGGCTTTTGGCTTGCTTAGTTGGGGACATTTAATATTCAACAATATTACTGATCTGCCTTTCTTAACCCTCTGGGCTTCTTCGCCCAAAAACGGGCGAAAACTTGAACGTTTCGAATTGTTTAATTTTTTTGCTTCATCGGATGGGGGTGAAACTTGGTGACTTTTCTTTTATTACCTATATGAACACACAAAAAAATCAAGGAGATGATTCTGATATGTTAAAGGGTCGTAAAAAAAAAAGTCACACTTAGCTTCCTCCCGCCCGAAAACGGGCGACATAGGAAATGAATGGGAAATACGAAAAAATAGGAAAACTCAGAGAAACTTTTGGTGGTACAAGCTACAGATCAGCCACTGTGCAGAAAAAAAGTGTACAGCAATGAAGGGGTGACACTCTAGAACAGTGGTCACCAACCCGTCGATCGCGATCGACAAGTCGATCTTGGAAGCATTTTAAGTCGATCGCGACGTTTTCAAAATCAGAGAAAAAAAAACAACAATATTTTTATTCATTATACTTATTAATTTAAAATGCACCATGTGTGAACTATTGTGTGTAGTAAATGGTGTCTAGGGGAGGGAGAGGGTATATCTGTCCAATCAAATAGCCTATAGTTTACATATAATGTCTCTGTAAAACAACCGCTGACTTAAGCCTTGTTTATACTTTCGCCTGGCAACGCAGCGCGAGCCTCCGTTGACTGCGCGCGCACCTCCCCAAACAGACGAGGCATTAATACTTGACGCGTTTTAGACTGAAAACCAGACCACACACACAACTGATTTAGACGTGCAAACTGGGTGCCGGTGTGATGTGATGTACTAATATCCGTCTGAGTCTGCTCGGGCAGATTCGGCTCAAAGTCCTGCATCTTCAGATGCGGAGGCGCGCACGCTGTTACAATGACGTAATTTTTGCCGCGCGCGCACCCCCGAAGATGCACTACTTTGAGCCGAATCTGCCCGAGCAGACGGATATTAGTTTTTTTATTACCTTCGCGCTCATGCGGACGCGTCGACTCGAGTACAAGGTTTTATAGCTCAGCCAATTCACACTGTATTACGCTCACTTCAAGCTAACGATATACGCAAGCAAGCGTATAAACAAAATGCTTAATGTTACTGTTGAAAATGTTGAATTATAGTTGAGTTTGTATAGTTATACTATTTTTATAGTTAAATAAATATGTTGCTTGTGACTAACAGGCAACAAAGAATGTTAAAGTAGAACTAACATTGTGGGCTTGTTTTTTATAATTGGTAGATAAGTGGTAGATCTTGGCTTACATTTGGACTTTGGATGTGATCTTAGGCTTGAAAAGGTTGGTGACCACTGCTCTAGAACATCAAGAGTGCAAATAAGACACCCTCCCCCCCACACCTACACACACAAACACACACACACACACACACACACACACAGAGAGAGAGAGAGAAATGAACTGGTAAGACTGAAACAGCAAATTTTGCCCCAAACTATATAAAAATGATATAATCATAATAACTCCAAAACTATAGCAAGGAGAGTCAAAAGGTAGGTATCGTTTGAAAGAACTCTTTTTAATTTTTTTGAAAATATAAATTACATTACATTTGGACATTGTCCTGCCAAGAAACAGTGGATAAAAGACAATATATATATATAATTTTTATTATGATTTTGCATATCTTTCTTATTTGTCATGGAATAACTCAGGAAGGTAATAAGGTAGGAGGAAAATTCTTTTTTAGTGAAGTCCTCCTACATAGCTGCATCTGGATAAAAAAATAATAATTTTTGGACAAAGGAATCAAAAGTTACAGCATTTGGAAAAGAGATAGCCTTTTGGTACAGTCTTTGACACCCCCTCATGGGCAATTTTTTCTTCATGAAGAATATCTTGTCATAAAAGCAATAGATTATGTTAATTTTGGGCTCATTTTAATTGTAATAATATGCTGTAAAAAATGAAGTGCCATTTTCAATTATCTGAGAATGTTTCATGAGCTGTATGATGTTTTTGACACATTGCAGTACATTATTTTATAGATTATGAAAAAAAAGAAATTCTATTTATCAGCAAATAACTCAGCAATACTTAAGAGTTTTTCAAAGTGAATACATTCACTGTAAAGTTCAGACTCTAAGCTTTCAAATGACATCAACTTTGTGTTAATCAAGGCAAGATTTTTTAAAAATATGGTAAAGAATATTTTCGCAGCTAGGTGGCGCCTGCTGGCGGTACACTCGGTTTTAGAGGGATTACTCAGCACTCGTTAGGAGTTAATAAATGTAATGTAAAGCTGAGATCATAAGCTTTAAAATGATATATAATTTGTGTTGTTCCATTCAGTGGTTGCTTAGTAATAATGTTTTTTCTTTCCGAATGGGAATAAATCAAATAAATAAATAAAAAAGCTATAGGCCGCCTATAGGCGGTTATAGGACATGACACAAATTAATACATTTTGAAGCCACTAGATGGCGCTCTTCTCAGTTGAAATTTTTTTTTTTAAAGGTCCCATGACATGCTATTTTTTGTAGGCTTTAATATAGGCCTTAGTGGTCCCTAGTACTGTATCTGAAATCTCTTCTCAAAAATCCAGCCTCGGTGCAGAATTATAGCCACTACAAGCCAGTCCCAGAATGAGCTTCCTTCGGGGGTCGGGCTAAGATGGTGGTGGGTGCAGACGACCTTTTCTAAGTGGGGAACAACTTCCCGGGATTTCCCTTCTAAATTATCTTTTTATTATGAACTGATGACAAAATAATTATTTTACATGAACTTTGTGCCGAATTTTTTGAAAAGAGTTCAACTTTTACCCCGTGTTATTCGTCAGGAAGTATTTTGACTGAACCGTGCTTAGTGGGCCTATCATGGCGGGGAAAGGAGAAAAGCGCACACAAAGTGAAGTACATTCTTACTCAAAGAATTCGAATGCTGATAAAAGTAAGAGTGATGGAACGAGTAGCCCCGAAAGTAAGAAAAAAAAAGAGTTTTCCTTGATTGATTTATATAATTTAATCAACGAGAGATCGGACAGAATTGAATCAAAGGTGTCTGAAAATGCTGTGCTCGTCGAAGATCTGCGGGAGAAAGTAGACTGCATATACAACGAAGTGGGCGGCTTTCGCATCGAAATGGACGTTCTCAAGCAGAAACATGAAGCTCATGAACAGAAAATTGCGATGTTAGAAGAGAGGTTGTCCGATGCGGAGCGTTATGGAAGGAGGTGGAATTTACGGCTTTACGGGCTATCGGAGAACAGCAAGGACGACGTCAAGGCCAGAGTCAAGGAGGTGTGTCGTGCGGTCGCTCCAGAATTCAACACGAGCACAGTTGATGTGGCTCATCGACTAGGCAAGATCAACAGTGAGAACCAGCGAGCCAGGCCCGTGATCATTCGATTCATTTCACGTTCTGAGAAAGATATTATCTGGAGGGCAGCCAAAACCAGCGAGTACTTGAAGACAAACAAGCTGCAATTCAAGGAGGATTTGACGCCCGCTGATCGAGCAGTGAGACAGCGGCTGTGGCCAGAGGTGGAGCGCGCCAGGAAAGCTGGAAAGTCGGCCTACTTTGTGGGAGCGAAGGCGTATGTGGATGGGATCCAGATTCGACCAAAAGATGGAAAAATGGAGATCGGATGATTTCAAGCAGCAGAAGAGAAAAAGGAGTGAAAACAAATTTCTCCCTTGAAGTTCGACAGCTGACAATCTTCATTATATTTCTGTGTTCAGGTAAAGGGGAAAAAGAAGGAAGATATAACTAATTTGTTCAGACTGTTATATATGTTAACTTATACTCTCAGGGAGGTGCTGAACAGTTAAACCAGTTCCATGGACAGTTCCCCCTATCTCCCTCCAACGCCTATTTTTTTTTTCTCTCTCTCTTTCCCTTCTTACTCATCAGTCATCATCAATACATTAAATATATAGAAAGTTATTTTTTTGAATAAGTTTTGTTCATTTTGACATAGAGGGGTTGTCCGGGTATTGTTCTACTTAGTAAACCAGGACTTACAGTTCAAGTTTTTTCTCATGTCTTTTTCTTTAGTTTCTCTTAATGTTAGAGGCATCCGCGATATAAATAAAAGAAAGGCTGTTTTTTTATTTTTGAAAGACAAAAGGGCTGATTTTTATTTATTACAAGAAACGCATAGTTCAAAGGCTGATTACAATTTTTGGAAGAGTCAGTGGGGTCAGGACATTTGGTTGAGTCATGGTACAAATAGATCAGCAGGGGTCGCTATTCTCAGAGGGAATTTCAGGGGCAAAATTCTTCATCATGAGAGTAATAATAATGGAAGGTGGCTAATAATCATATTAGAGGACTCTCATAAGCAATATATTATTGTTAATATTTATGGTACTAATTGCAAATCTACAAATTTGATTCTACTCAATGAATTAGAAAAACGAATTATTGACCTATCAACCAAATACATGAATGCAAAATGTATTCTTGGGGGTGATTTTAATGTAGTCCCAGATAGTAACTTAGATAGGTGGCCTCCCAAATGTGTAAAAGATGATAGCAACAAAATTATTTCTGGGTTATGCAATAACTTAGGTCTTGTTGATATCTGGCGAAAAATGAACCCCCAAAAACTCATGTATACATGGCAAAATAATGACTTGTCTTTGCAGTCTCGAATAGATTTGTGGTTAATATCAGAGGAGTTGACATCATTGATAGACAACGTTACAATTGATCTTGCACCTTTTACTGACCATAATTCTATTCACATTTTTATCATCTCTAATGACAATAGAAAGAACCTGAGCAGAAGTGGATACTGGATATTAAACAATTATTTATTATTTAATGAGGAATTTAATTGTGAAGTATTAAAAATAATTGATAAATACTATAAACAGGGTGTAATTACTAACCAATATGGGCTGCAGTGGGATTTTATGAAATATAAAGTGAGGAGTTTAGCCATTAAAATGAGTAAAACAATTGCCAAAAATAAACGGGCCAAATTGCAAGCCATCATCCAAGAGTTTGGTGACCTGTGTGATAAAACAGATTTAACAGAGGAACAAGCTCAAAATCTCATAAAATTACAAGAGAATTTAAATAAACATTATGAGGAAAAGGCAAAATCTGCTTTCATACGTTCCAGAAGAAAGTGGCTCGAACATGGTGAAAAAAACACCAGATACTTTTATTCTTTAGAAAAAAGAAATGGTGAAAGATTAGCAATTAATAAATTGCGTATAAATAATTCTGTCACAGATGATTTATCTACAATTTCAAAACATACAGCAGAATTTTATAAAAGTTTGTATTCTAGCTCTGATATACAGTACTCCTTAATGGAGTCCTTTTTAGGAAAATTGGATAACACTAGTAAGTTGGTTAACGATGAATTTGGCAGCATTTGTGAGAAAGAGCTTAGTATTGGAGAAATTATCGACAATATTAAGAAACTCAAGGACAACAAATCTCCTGGAAATGATGGGCTTACGAATGAATTTTTCAAAACTTTCAGAGATGCCCTTTCCCCGTTTATTTTAGCTATGTTTAATGAATCTATAAATAATGGAATCTTACCTCCATCTCTCAGACAGGGGGTAATTACCTTAATACCAAAGGCAAATAAGGATACTTTATCTCTAGATGGGTGGAGACCCATAACTTTATTGAACACTGATGCCAAACTCTTTTCTCTTATTTTTGCTAGCAGGCTGAAATTAGGTTTGGACTCATTAATTGATCAGTCTCAGTCTGGCTTCATGAAAGGGAGGCATATCTGTAATAATATTCGTCTTATTCTTGATTTTATTGATTATAGTCACCTTCTCAATGAGGACAATCTAATACTCTTTGTTGATTTTAATAAAGCGTTTGATACAGTAGAACACAAATTCATGTTTGCAACACTAGAATACTTTAAATTTGGGAATTTTTTTAGAAAGGCGATTACAACCCTGTACACCGAATGTAACAGCTCTGTTAAAATGGTTAATGGAACTTCTGATAGATTTTTTCTTTCTAGGGGCATCAGACAAGGCTGCCCAATCTCACCGTTTCTCTTTCTGCTCGTCACTCAGGTTCTTTCTTGCTATGTAAATATGAATTTCTTTCAAGGTATTAACGTTTTTGGGAATGAACTAAAAATATGTCAGCTAGCTGATGACACAACTCTATTTTTAAAAGATGCTGCGGAGGTTAGCAAAGCAATTCGTACCATAAATAATTTTTCTAAAGTATCTGGTCTCAACCTTAATATAAGCAAATGTGAGATTTTTCCACTTAGGAATATTAACCTTGAAGAAATTGATGGAATCCCTGTCAAGGAGGTTGTCACATATCTTGGTGTAAAACTTTGCAAAGATGAATCATATCGTGCTTCTCTTAACTTTAATCCGATTATAAACAGTACAAAAAGAAAATTTGACTCTTGGTTGCAGAGAGATTTATCCATTTATGGTCGTGTCCTATTGTCTAAATCTGAAGGTTTGTCAAGATCTGCGTATATCTCCCAAGCTCTATTTGTACCCAAGACATTTACCAAAGAGTTTGACAAGTTGTTATTTGATTTTGTTTGGAAAAAAAAACCTCATTATTTGAAGAAAAATATATTATGCAATCCATATGATCAGGGTGGTTTGAATGTTGTGGATTTTACAACCTTAAACAGCACTTTTAAAATAAATTGGCTAAAATGTTTTATTAAAAATAATTGCTCTATGTGGAATATTTTCCCTAACCATTTAATTAATCAACTTGGTGGTATAAATTTTTTCCTTAGATGCAGTTTTGATATCAACAAAATACCTCTTTGTTTATCTAATTTTCACAAGCAAGTCTTTTTGACATGGTGTTTGGCTTTTAAACATAACTTCTCTCCTCATTCCTTTTTTATATGGAATAATAAGTATATTACACACCGAAGAAAAACATTATTTTTAAAACATTGGTTTGAATCTGATATATTATTAGTTAGTCAGTTATTGAATTCTGATGGTCAGTTTTTGAGTATTACTGAACTATGTCTGAAATTTAAGTGTCATATCTCTGTTAAAGAATATTGTACTGTCATGAATTCTATTTCTGCCAAAATTGTATCTCTATTCAGAAATCAGGACTCTAGGGGTAACACTGCAAGTAAAGTTTCCAAACATTTGTTTTTAGATAAACTTGATTTAATTAATGATAAATGCAGTAACCAACTGATTAGATCTCTTTTTGTCAGTATCTCTTCTCCTCCATCTAAATTTGTTTGGGTTAATATGTTTCCCTCATTTGAGTGGGAAAATGTTTGGGGAGTTCTTAGTCGGTATTGTGTATCAAATAAAACCAAAGAAGTGTCTTTTAAAATTGCTCACAGAATATATCCTGTGAAAGACACATTAGAGCGTTTTCATCTGGATATTGATTACAACTGCTGTTTTTGTAATAGTGAAAGAGAGTCTATTGTGCACTTGTTTTTTGAATGCCCCTGTTCTTCAGTCTTTTGGTATGAGATGTCTCAATTTCTAAGTGTTAAAATGAACTGCAATATAGTCTTAAATTTGTCATCTGTCTTGCTTCATTCGAATGAATTTGACTTTTCTAAAAGAAAAATTTATGTTATCGATTTGTTTCTATTATTAGGAAAATTTCATATTCATCAAACTAAATGGAGTAACTCAAAACCCAACTTTGTTCATTTTAAAGCAGCCTTTAAAATGTATTTTGAATCTGTAAAGTTTTTAAAAAATCAAAAAGCCCAAAGATCTGTATCGCTGTTAAATAAGTTTAATATATGTGTGTGATGCCCTTTTTCTTTTGTTTGTTTCTTTTCTTCTTTCTTTTTTCCAATTATTGTTGTTTCAAGTTGTTTACCAAATGTGAAAATGTGTATAAGATTTGTAACAAGATCTTGATATCAAACTCTGTAATTTTGAAAATGCAATAAAAAAAAAAAAAAAAAAAAAAAAAAAGAATGAGCTTCCTTCAGACAGGCCGTTTCGGTGTCTGTAGCTTTAAATGTTAATGAGGAGGAGAAAGGCGGCGCAAGGTGGAGGGTGGGTGTGGCCTTGACCATCTTGCGCAACGGTACCGGTCCGTGCATGTTAACGTTGGATATAGCAATGGCACGAAGACACGCAGTCGTTCAAGCATTTCAGTTTGACCCAGAATCTGATCCGGATGGAGAAGCAACAACTCAGCGGTTCCAGCAGGACGTTTCCGAATGGTTAGTTTAAAATATTATGTCTGGATACGGTACTTTATTCGGATGGTTTACAGTTATTATCATGTAGCTAACGCTAACCTACTGTTGCCTTTTCATGAGAGATCTATAACATCTGTAATTTATCTTATTACAATTACATCATCAAGCTCTGCGATCTTGAAATGCGGATATCGCGCGCGCCATATAACCAACAGGAAAACGGTTATCCAAATAACAAAGAAGTGTACAACACTCGCGTTACAGTGTGTGTATTCACACACATTTAACTGCATGGCTGCATAGCTAATGTGACAGCCACATTCTACGTGTAACAGTCTAGGCAACCATAAACAGTAAAGCAACACACTTATATATCATTAGTTGACTTACTGTTCCGAGGTGTGTAGCTGAGCCAAAGAGAGTGATCCAGACTTTAGTTTCAGACGTTCAGCAAGCCCAGCTCTGTATTAACCCTTCGGTGTTCATTTGTACATCCAATTATTGAGCAATTGTTATGCTTCGCTCGCTCAAAAGCCATGATATCTCTCGTGGACAAACTAAAATCGCGCGTGCGCGTTCCTACTTCCTAGCTCATTTTCTCATGGGCGAAAATATTCTCTGGGCGGGCAAAGCAGAGACAGGGGAGGTAACGTTCCTCCTTATGACGTCACAAGGAGGAGATTCAAGATCAGCGCGGTTGAGCCTCCATTTTCTCAAAGGCAGAGAAAGATAGCAAAAGCTCGATTTACACCGATTGAAATTTCTAGAAACTTGGGGACCATATACAGGCTAGGGGAACTCATATTAATGTTAAAAATCCTCAGAAAGTGAAAATTTCATGTCATGGGACCTTTAAGGCCTGCACTCTATTTTGATGTGAAATGTTGCATTTATTGAAAAATAAAAAAAAATAAAAAAAATAAAAAATAATATATTAATTCTAATGGAAAAAATAGCTCATAAAAATTATATAATTAATGCAAAATATCATAAAAAATTCCAAAAATTCTAAATAATAATCAGAAAACATTATAGAACAAAAATATATTTGATTGGTTATCCTGGGAAAAAGTAAAGTAAGATTTTAAGGCTTCGCCCGTTTTCGGGCGGGAGGAAGCTAAGTGTGACTATAATACGAAGAAGCCCAGAGGGTTAAAGGGGGGGTGAAATGCTCATTTTCACTCAATCTCCTGTTAATCTTGAGTACCTATAGAGTAGTATTGCATCCTTCATATCTCCAAAAAGTCTTTAGTTTTATTATATTTATTTAAGAAAGATAGGCTGTACCGAGTCTTTCCGGAAAAAAAACGAGCGTCTGGAGGCGGGCCGTGTGGGCGAAGCCAGAGCCATAGAGAGAATCCGTCGATCTGGGCTTTGTTTATAAAACATTCATCGTCGAAATGCAGGGAACAAACAGTCTACACAACTCGTTTCTGCATCCACTGTTCCTAACGCTGGGTTCTTTGGTAAGCTTTCCCTCACCAAAAACACTTTGGAGACACTATGCAGCGCAGCCGATGATTTCCTGTTGAAGCGCGTTGAGGTGCGCGGTCGCGCTTTTCCGGGAGAAATGCTCATATAAGGAGTTCCACTCTGGTCTACGTCATTAGATCCACGGTAAAAAAAAAAACAGCCGAAACTTGTACCAACCCGGAAGTAAGATTTTCGGCACAGAAATTCTCCGTTATTCGTCCAAAATATTTTTAAAAAACTTTGGCCATGTTAAGCATGAGAATCCATCTCTTTAACACTGTAAACAACTCTGAATACATGAAACACCATTGTACCCCCCCTTTTAGGTGGACGATGACGCAATTTTCTTCTAGAAACAAACTTTGTTGTATTATTTTCATGTTATCACTGTGAAGCTGCTTTGATACAATCTGTATTGTAAAAAGCGCTATATAAATAAAGGTGCCTTGACTTGACATAAAAATCAAAAACTAAATTGAAAAATTAAAAATAAGATTTCATAATGTATAGAAATACATACTATAATAGCATATAAATAAAACTAAATGACACTGAACAAGAAATTAATCCTTTTAATTCCATTGAAATAAATAGAATAATTCCATTATTATAATACATAAAAGCAAATGTGCACAAAAAAAAAAAAAAAAATCAAGACTTTGAAAAAGGACATACTGTATAAGGTCCTCTTTAAAGGCCCACTGAAGTGCCTTGGACCGCGTAGCTTTGTATGATGCGTTGACGTAATTTCCACTGAAACAGGAAGCTAAGGCGGGACATATTGAATGGCTCCTCCCCCTTTTCAGATAGCGTTTAGTTTACGTTTAGCAGTGATTTGGAGCACACCAGCTTATTCATAACCTTAAGGCTAATGTATTCACACTAAAAGCTAAAAAACTTTAGATTTCAAGGGGCCCTTAAGGTCCTTGGGGTCAAAAAGTAAAAAATAAATAAAAATGAAATAAACTTCACTACAAAATACATTAAAATGACAACAGCAAAAGGTAATAGAAAGAAAAGGAAAGAAAAAGAAAGATAGCTAGAATCACATTATCATATTTGTGTCTGTATGTACCTTAATAAGCTGCTCCTGCACTTTTGCAGCGTCGGCTGGGCTGAAGTGTTTGGCCAGGACAGTTGACAGTAGCTGCCATACGCCACTGCCCGCTCTGTCGTTACTCCAGCCGCTGGTCCCCCCCGCGCCACTGCTCCTCTCTCCCGCGGGACGCACCACCAGGTTCAGCTTAGCCTCTGGGCCAATCGAGTAATCACTCAACCTGTGTTCATCTGGAAACACCAAAACAACCGTCAACACCGCGCACACACACTGGCCATGACTGGAGGAAACTGAACTATGAAGAGTGTTAGTGTTAGCTTAAATGAAGAATGTATGTTTAATGATCAACAGAAAGCTTTTACCTGCGAGTGCTTTTCCTTTATACAGCAGTCTCTGCTGACTTGGAGGGATGTTTAAACGCTTTGATACCAACTCTTTTACCGTCGATACCTTTTCATTTTCTGTCACCTGCACATCAAAAGAACACATCTGCTGACAAAAGCAGTAGCACCTCAATGCAGTACAAAAGATCCGAGGGGAGGAGTCGGATCTCATATAAGGGGTGGAGATTGGTAGGTTTAGGGGTGGGTCTAGGGATCAGGGGGTGGAGTTGGGTAGGTTTAGGTATGTAAGGTGGGAGGAGTTGGATCTAGATCCGACTCCTCCCCCCGGATCTTTTGTACTGCATTGAGGACCATCTCGACAAAAGCCTTGTATTCATTGGCAGAGATAATATATATACACATGACCTGTATTTGTGTAACTAAACAGATTGCTTTCTCATCATCTTTATACAAAAAAGAAAAAATAACTTGCTCTGCCTCTTATTTCTCTGATGACCTGTATACTGGCGTGAGGGCGGGGCAACCTGTCACTCACATGAGATCCACCAATAGCAAACCACAACCATCCAATCAATTCCCCATGGACAAAATCAAGTCCCGCCCTACATTTATTCTTGTTCGAGAAGCCGTTTCACTCGGATATACATTACAATAGGGAAGAAAAAACTATTGTGACTTCCGTTTTATTCCGAAGTAAGTAAACATGTTACTTATAAAAGTTAAAGGGTTCACACAAAAAATGAAAAATGAATTTAATGAATTTAGGCTAGGTTTTTATTCACATATAAATATTGATCAGCGAACATAGAAGCTCAGCAGCAATTGCTTGCCTCACCAGATCAAATCTCATTGGTTCTCGCAGAAGCTCGTGACACAAGGATGAACCTCATTGGTTTATATATTATTTTTATTTATTTTTTTTGGGGGGGGGGGGGTGAACTAACTCTTTAACTGACGTAAAATATATTACCAAGACATTAAACTAATTTTAGCAAGTTACTGAAGCAGTATTTCACAATTTGATTTAGTTTAACTTGCCTGCTTAAAAATTGAACTGGAACTAAAATAAATAAATATGAAAAAATTAAATAAAAATATATAAAATAGTACCTCTTTAAGACTAAAATAACACTGTTACACAACAAACAAAAACACCAATAAAGTACTCATAGAGTAACTAGTAAATGGGCATATCTAATCAATTAACTGACAACTCGCGTTTGCCTGATCTAACTAGTTTACTGATCTAACTAGTTTACTGACCGTGACTCAAAACTTACTGATCTTTCTACCTAACGTTAGACCTTATTTCTGTGAATCACAGACACGTTCAACATCGCATATGAACTCAAAACCATCATCTTGGTAAGGAGATCAATAGGTTTGTGTCGAGGACTAGAGAGTGTTAATCACGTCTAACGAGCTACAGCAGAAATAAGTGGCTGCATCATTATCTATAGATCACTGGCTAGCACATGTTAGCATTACATATACAACATAAAGATGAATAGAAAGCTGCAGCACAGTGCTATGCTAAAGCAGCTAGCACAGCCACATTACTACTTCAAAACACCAGACGACTCACAAGCTTACCTGAACATTACACTCTTTTCCTTGAAGAGGTTTCACAGTAAGAATCATCTTTACATTTATAAAATTAAATACAAAACAAAGAATAGATAATTATCTCGCTGGACATTCGTGGACTAGCAGCCGACGTTTCCCACGGACATGACGTCAATGACACTGCAACTGCGCATGCGCGGTGAGTGCGCCTCACCCAGCTCAAGAACGTGCTTTTTGGTGACTTGACAAACAGGAAAACAATTATTAGGAGACTGGAGACATTCTGAGTGGGTCATGAAAAAAACATGCCCAAATATGCTAAAAATAAACAACAGTCCTATGCCAGACCATACACCAAAACTCAGATCCAGAACAGAACAAGGTTACGTGCTACAGTGTAATTTTACATTTAAGTACTGAGCAACTTAACTACATGTACTTACTATAGGATTAGGGATTGGTTTAGGGTGAGTTGCAGGTAAATATGCATAATTTATAGTTACAAAGACACTAAAAAATGGGGTTACACTTTATTTTAAGGTGGCATTGTTACAGTGTAATTATACATTAAAGTACTGAGTACTTACTATATTGGTTTAGGGTTAGTTGCATGCAATTATGCATAATTATTACACAGTAAATACATGTAATATGTGTAACAAGGACACTAAAATAAACTGTTACCCAGAACAAATTTGAGGCCCAGACCACAAGATCACAACTAAACCTTTCGTTTTTAAAATTTTGTTACATAAACACACACACATACTGGAGGAGGAAAAAAAAATATTTTATTTATCTGAATAACATAACATTATGATTTATACAGTCAAATGTTCATACTTCATGGACAGAAAGTAAGCTTCCATGTCTAAGGCTTTTTCATTTTTAGTCAAATTTTTAATCCAACTTCTAATTTTTAATCTTCCATCCTTGATTTTATAATGAACCTCTTTTATTTATGGTAAATTACACAAAAAAATGCCTTCTGGAAGCTAAAGGCTGTTGAAACATTATAAACATAATTGAACCAGTGACAGCAAGAATTATGCCACTAAAATTGAGAAGTCTCCTCCTGAATCTTCAAATGAATTACATTTCAAACAAACGTAATTTAGTTGTAAAAGTGCTCACGAAGACTAAATTAAAGCAAGACATTTCACACCAATGTTTACAGTAAATTGCTGGATAGAGAATATAGAGTGCAATATAGGCACAGATATCAGTCACCCTACTAAACATGTCAATCAAAGAAAAAAATCTCAAAGTCATACATCAAAAGAAATTAAAATAGATAGGAAGTTAGACATTTCAGTTACACTTTATTTTAAGGTGTCATTGTTACAGTGTAATTATATAGTTAAGTACTGAGTAATATTAATTAACTACATGTACTTAGGGTTAGGGGGGATTAGGGTTTGGTTAGTTACATGTAATTATGCATAATTTACTGTTATTGCAATGTTAAGTACATGTAACATATGTAACAATGACACCGTAAAATAAAGTGATACCGACATTTCTCTTCATCCTCTTAGAAAGCATATTACTATTGAATCTAATCAGCACAGGCAGCATATCGTACAGCAGGGGTGTCCAATCCTGGTTCAGGTGAGTTTAATTAGTGCTGGAGATCAACTCTGCTGGACGCTGACCTTCCAAGAACAGGATCAGACACCTCTGTCCTAAACAATGAAGCTGAGAAATTACATGAGGGGTGTCCAATCCTGCCTCTGGAGGGTCACTATCCAGCGGAGTTTAGCTCCAACTCTATTCCATCTGATCAAGGTCTTCAGGGTGATAGAAACTCCCAGGCTGGTGTGAGATTGGACTTAATATTATCCCTCCTGGAGCAGGACTGGATCCCCCGAAATTACATGATGAATTCAAAGCAGATGCAAATGTTTCAGTTTAGGAGAAAATGGGAGTAAGGAAGAACTGTTGTTTTCCCAGAATCTGTGAAAAAAAAAGAATAATAATAACATACAGTTCCTGATAAATGATCCTGCTAACAAAATTTTTAAGACAGTAACTGAAATACATAAACCAACAAATGTTTTTACAGCATATGCTATAAATTACATATAGTATGACAGGGCCGTAGCTAGAGGATTCGGGACCCCCCGAAAAAATATTGATGTGGGCCCCCACCACCCTCCACCAATCTCATATACTGTTCAATAGATGAGCATGGAGGCCCACATATAACAGAAGATGGTGATGTTGTTGTAAAACCTTTATTTCTGAAATGTTTATATAAATATTACAACTAATAAAAACTAACAAAAAGAAAGAAATTGTTACATGATAATAAACCAATTTTAAAAAAGTGACAGCAAAATAATGTTTTTTTTTCCATCAGTCTGTTATAATTCCTGAATCAAAAAGTAAACATTTAGAAATTGACAAGAATGCAGTCAAAATTTAAAAATAAAATCATTTACTGTCTTATTTTTTAATAAAGATAATATGGAACTGGTGATATATTATTAAATAAAGCTATAATTTATTCATTCAAGCGCAGTGTGTTGTATTCGTGTTTTCTTATTCCCAGCGAAATATCAATACAACCTGTCTTTAAGAACGTCTTGAACGACTGGGATACAACAACTCTCCTGGCCTCCCTCTCCTTCTTTTCATGGTGTTTCTGGTTCCCTGATTTATGTTTTCTTTTTTTCCCGACATTTTGACTGCTGTCAGTCTTTGGTTCTGTTCACGAGCTGGGGTGCGACTTCTGATGTTTGTCACGGACTGAATAATTAATAAATACTTTAGATCGGACTAAACCATTTTTAGGGAGGTAAGAGAAGCAGAAATCTGGAAAAAATATTTCACCAAATTGCATATTTTTGTGGTATTCATTTAAATAGTAATATGAATAATAATATAAATATTAGAATTATTCATACATATATAGTATAACTGCTGGATTTTGTCTATAATTGTCACCACCTTTCACCCCACTAGCGACGGCCCTGAGTATGCATTTTGTAAATTACAAAGCAACAATTACTATTATCAAACTTTTTTTTTTTATTAATAATAATATGATCAGAACTTACAGTTGTGTGTTCACATGTCAGGCTCTACAAGAGAGAAAAACAAACATTAATTACATTTTTTGGTCTCCGTTAATTTCATTTCATTAGCCTCGTTTAATTAATTATCACAATGTTTTTTTGTGCAGTGAATTATTGGCTGTTGAGAGCGTGAAACAAAATTCATGAGACATTTAGAAGCCAAAAAAGAAAGAAAGAAAGATTAGTTAGAAAGAAAGAAATAAATAAAAATTAGATAGATAGATAGATAGATAGATAGATAGATAGATAGATAGATAGATAGATAGATAGATAGATAGATAGATAGATAGATAGATAGATAGATAGATAGATAGATAGATAGAAAATGGGCTTCTTTAAGCAGTGACCAGTTCAAACTTCAGATTTGTCCTCACCCCACGTGTAGGTCTTTTCAGGTTTCGCCATGTGACGGACTGTGCAGGTGTAATGCTCTCCAGGCTGGGGTTTGAACTCCACATATCTGGTCAGGTGGAACTTCCAGCCCTCTTCGAAGGCCAGGTCGGTCTGAATGCTGCCTTGGATCTCCTCCCCGTTCTTTTGGAGCTTAATGGTGATGTCAGGGGGGTGAAAGCCACTCACATAGCAGATCAGTGTGTTTGCTTTGCCGTACTCTCCAGGGTTGCGGCTGTACACTTGCACTGTTGGCTCAGCTAGAGACAACACAAAAGGAAACATTGTTATTTTGAAATCTGAATACTGTTGACACTTACATAGTGCAGTACTGCCTTTGGAAATGTGTTTACTGCCTTTGTCCTTATGTTTTATTTTTCATGTATCTTATTTACTTGTGCATGATGTATTCTGCGTAGTCTATAATTTTTCGTTATTATGGCAGTAAGTTTAACACAATAAATATTATAAATTAATTTTAAAATAAAATACTTTATTAAATAACATGTTATCATGAGTCATTTGAAAGAAACTTGATAACTACCAACCATTAATATCCAGTTAAACGAGTTTTTCTAAATCACATGGTTTTCCCCCTACGTAAGTGAAAGTGAAAGTAAAATGTTCGGGGGGTTTCAGACAAACAAACATGTCTTAGACATGTTTGAATAACATTTTTGACAGATTTCCGCATGCTATTTAAAGTTACAAAATAAATACGTTTGATATTTTAACCATTTTAAAGGCTTTTAACCTCCGTATTCCTTGCGTTTGCTGAAAGTACGTCATAGCCTATTGAAGTCGAAAAACATAATGATTCCTTAAAACTACTGAAGGATTCGAAAGTATTTGATATGTATTGCGTAAAAAGCATTGAAACACAAAACATTAATAATAGCATAAGAAGATTGGCAGAACAACTTTGTCGGAAAACAGAAGCGTTATACTTACATTCTTTGGCAAAACAACTAGCGCTCAGAAACACTAGAGCGACCACAGCGAGTTTAAACCACATGATTTTCACAGTAAGTAATGTATCAGTTTTCGATAATTCTTCTCAAAGTTATGGCCGAGTCGAGTTCACGTCTAGCCTTCTGCTCTCTGCCTAAACACAAAACGCGGAAGGACGGAAGTGGAAAAACATTCGGGTCAACAGATTAAACCCGATTAAACCCCGCCCTAAAATATTTTTTAGCAAATCATATATTGTCTTTTTCTGTTGCTAGGTGACAATAGGGGTCTGATGGTTGAGATGACTTCCATTACAGTTTTTTTAATATTTCATTATTCATTATAAATGATTTATTCGTGAACATATATATATATATATATATATATATATATATATATATATATATATATATATATATATATATATATATATATATATATATATTTTTTTTTTTTTTTATTCGTGTGCCTCATAATCTTTAATCAAAATAAATTCCTTGCAAAATTCTTGCAACGACATTCTCTTCTCTGATGACCTGTATACTGGCCTGAGGGTGAGGCAACCTGTCACTCACATGAGATCGACCAATAGCAAACCACAACCATCCAATCAGATTCAATTCGCCATGGACCAGAGTTGACAAAATCAGGTCCCGCCCTACACTAATGTGAATAATGCATAATTAATTCTAAAGTGAAGATCATGGTAATCCACATGTAATTATTGACTCAAGTTACTATATCCTTCTAAAGGAATTACTTATGATATATGATTTATAATGGCCTAAAAACCCCAAACGCAAGGACTTGTTCATTTTAAAACCTTTTTTTTATTTTTTTTTTTTATTTTTATAGAAAATTATTTATTTCAGCCTAAAATTGTTTTTATTAAGAGACAAATGCTTGGTGCTCCTTTAAGAAGCATAAAATAATTTGCCCAACTTTTGTGAACACATTTTTTTTTTAAAGTTTATATTAAAACAGTCGAGCCAAATGCCTATTTTGCAAATTATATCAATGTCCTACTCTGTTTATATAGCTACATCATGCCACATGTTTTCAGCATTGATAAATCATCTGGAGTGCCTTGAAACGCGCAGCATTATTTAAAGCTGCAGTCTGTAGCTTTTTTGGGTTAAAAATTATCCAAAATAAATTTTTGAGCAAGTACATAACCAGCCAGTGTTCAAAACTTGCTGTAGCTCGATTCAAAATGGTAAGCTTATAATAATGTTTTTAATTCCAGTGGTACTGGTGGATTTCCGCGGTAATTACGTCACATTTGTACATATAAAGAAGAGTCTCGGCTAGTAGGCTATGAGTGTGAAGATGCTGGAGGTGGAGATTTATAGCCTTTTCTCACAGCGCTTGATATAATCAAACTTCAGACTTGGGAGAAAAAAAGAGACAGCAAACGGCCCATGCAAAAACAAGGACAAATATCGGAAGGGCATTAAATGTAGTCACGCAATGCTGATGTTGTTAACATTAACAATTTGAAAACAAAGTATAATTTGCACGGTTTGACGTGATTTGATAAGCGATCATTAGATTTAATCGGCGCGATTTACTGCAATGCTTTTTTCCCCTTAGTTGGTCAGAACAACTTGTTCAGACGACATTTTCCGGTGAAAATTCTCATGTTGGTCATGATACTTCAAAAAGTATAATCTGTGATTGCGAACGACAGTCCCCACACCGGCTGGATCCACACTGACAGCCGCACATTCTCCTCAAAACATTGGATTCATCCGCGCTGTGCCATGCGGAGGCACAATGCACATAAAGAGGAAAAATTGCAGACTGCAGCTTTAATGCGTTGATGTAATATCCAAGGGGGTAATCTTTCAGCCAAAACTGAAGCTTCCCCGGGGGCCACCATTGATTAGCGGACCATCACCTGCTGTTAGCATTCCATTGACTCCCATTCATTTTGGAGTCACTTTGACAGCGAATAACTTTACATCTGAGGCGTTTAAAGACTCCATTTGTCCTTTATTTATTTCTAAAGAAACACGAAAATGTATAAAAGGCTCCATTACCTTGTATCTTACGTTATGGCCTCGTAAAAGCAGTTTTTGTAAAAAATAGGCTAACGATTGCATCATAACCACGCGACTCTCTGTCGCACAGTAGAGAGATTACCGTACGGGCAGGAGGAGAAGCTCGCGGGCAATCGGGGGGACGTGGAGGCAAAATGACAAAGTAATTAATCAGAATACTTAGCAAAAGTTTCTCCTGCTCCTAGCTCATGGACAGCTCCTACTCACGCTCTCCGTCTCTGCAAGTTTCGGAAGGGAATGATTCAGATTTCTCTTGGCACAGCTACTAGGAGACAGACGGGTTGCTCACGTCACATCTACGTCGTCAAGATCAGTTTGAGTCTGCGCAGTACGCTCAGCCATCAGGAAGTGAGTGCTTCTAATTTGCTTCACTTTTCTCCGTTGAATCCAATGGGGTCGCTGTGTCCATTTCTTTTACTGTCTATGGTAATTTCCACTGAAACAGGAAGACAGGGCGGGACATATCAAACAGCTCCTCCCCTTTTGTAAAATAGCCAATAGCGTTTTGTTTATATCACAGCTTGACCAGAGCCGTTGAGCTCTAACCGTTTCTCCTCATAATCTCCTCCATATTTCTTTAAAATATAGCACTCTGTGCAGAATTCAAATGGGTCCGATACGTTTTCTGGTCTGCGGCGACTCGCGCATATTTTGATCTGCTCTGTGATATCACTTCACGTGACACTAACGTGAAACCCGATTTAATTCGCTCCAAAAATATTTACACTGTCTGAATCGTTCCCTATCCCCTATATAGTGCACTATGTGCCATTCACTGTGTAAAATCGTAACTGTGTGAACAAGTGACCGATTTTAGCAGCTTCAGCGTATATGTATAATGTAGGGGGCGGGACACTTCAGACTCTAGTGAGCATTTGATTGGACAGAAAATCTGATGAGAAGCTGAAGTGTCATCAAAATCATTGATCCATATTGGCAGAAGTAAGTTTTGAATGCATATCATCTAAATGCGAATTGTGTCATTGTTTTGGAGCACTATAGCTTAGAGATAACAGTATAGCTGACATATTCATACTAAAAGCCAAAAAAACAAAAATATTTGATTTCATGGGGACTTGAATGCAAGATTGAATGCAATGAAAACCGAGTATTTTGTGTCATCAGTTTATGCAAGTCGTCTACCCTAAACACTGTGGTCATAGTATTTAATTCTCCTTAAATGTAGGCTAATTATTAGAATGAGCCCTCCTACATACAGCCCCCCCCCCTCTCTCTCTCTCTCTCTCTCTCTCTCTCTCTCTCTCTCTCTCTCTCACACACACACACACACACGCACTCATATCACCGCGAGTGCTGTGAAGACATGATTCAAACATTCACACTCTGGATTTCTCTAGTAAGCGATTCCACAAGCTGACCAGCTGTAATTCCTGAGGGAAAATCGCCTTTGCCGTCTTTGTAATTCCCATGTTCCTCGATCGTATTATTCAGGTAAATGTCTTCTTCTGCTATACTATATTTAAACAAATTAAAAATAGGCTAAATTTGGTTTTGTTGTAGCTTCTTATGGCTTATTATGCAGCGCTGCTTGCACCTTAATAGGCTATTACAGTCGTCGAGCTTTAAAGACTTCAAATATTGCAGAGCAACTTGAGTTTTGTCTGCCATTACTTTATTTGGATTGTTCAGTTATTTCACTCCACAGTCCCAGTCTATCTCTCTTTATATATAGGGCTCATGGGCACTCTCAGAGATCTTCAGTTCGCACTTCAGATGAAGATTGAGGAGTTACGGCAAAGAGATGCTCTTATCGACGAGCTGGAGCTTGAACTGGACGCTAAAGATGATTTGATACGACGACTGCAGGGGGAGCTCGACCGTCTGCGCCTCGCCGCTCCAGGCATCTCAGCTGCCACTGCTGGTACTGAAAGACGTTTTATTTTTTAAATGTCTTTTAAGCTATAGGCTAAGTCAGAAATAAAGTTTGACTTGATAGTTTTTTCTCCGATTTTTTTAAAATATACGTTTTTATATAAATTATTAAAAAACAATAACAAACATTATAAATAATAATAATAAAAAATATATTTTTTAAAATCTGTGTTAAAATGTGGCTGACGCAAATTAAACTGTTTTCACGCTCTGACGCCACATCCATTTTCACACACAATGAAAAATCGAGATGCAAATGGGACACTGACATCGACAGACAAGACAGAGCAGGTTATTTTTATATGAAACAGAGTCTCAGCTTTCAAATTATGTCAATTTTATTACGAAATTCAAACAATAAAAACCGTTTTGGCGCTCAAGCGGGACGTGAACCGATCATCTCTTCCTCTTTACTACTTGTTAATAGTAAATTAACACGAATGAACATCAGAAGGTATGTTGAAAGATACAGTAGGCCTACAACTTAAAGAAATGTATCCAGGGCCGTTTCTAGCCTTTTTGGCACCCTAGGCAAGATTCATATTGAGTAATAAGGAACCCCCCCCCCCCCCCCCCCAATTAAAATTTGGCATTAACAGTTTTACTCACTTAAAAGGACTTTGTTGCACTATGCTGGAGTAAAGTTAATAAATGATCGTTCTCTCCCATAGGATTTTGTGAAACTATGTTGGGTGGACCTCTGTCCCTCTAGGGGGTTTCGGGGGCATGCTCCCCCGCAAGAAAATTTTGTACATTTTAAGGTTAAATTAATGCATCAATCTGATGCACTTTGAGAGCTAAAAATTAAGAGCAAATATATAAGTATTCCTATGACGTAAAATCCATATAGCCAATAATATGTACTGTATAAATTAAAATGAATATTTCAAAAGTATATTTTACATTACACTATAGTATAGGAAAATTACAATACTTTTGTCCTAATTTCTTCACTTGCAAGAAATAAACCCTTTAGCTTTTATTTTGGAGAAAACACCAGATCACCATTCTGATCGCGTGAGCAAAGTGCGCACTTTTCTTTAAATCACGCAGCATAAACAGAATGCCTATAGGCTACTTAATTAAAGTATTGTGCTGTTTTATAAAGGCACAAAGCCATATCACGATTTCGATTTTAGTTCGTTGGCAAAATATAACGCTAGAGACCTTTATGTTAGGCTATAAATTTTACATCTCATGTGTTTGGAAAAGGGAGAAGAAGAGCGAGTTCGGCAAAAGGCGGATTCGAACTTCGGTCGAACGCATCTAAAGCTACTTTCAAGCACTTCACGCCCTACGACCTATGGCCACTGTAGATATTTAGAGATGGGCGTCTTTTTGCCAAAAAGACAGGCACTTAGTGCAAATATATGCTCCATTATAGGAAATGTATAAAAAGAAGGATTTTTCTTCCACTCGCTTGGACGAGAAAAAAATCTCTTGGTGTGGTAGGGGCTCTCACTGGCGCCCCCCAGCTGTTTGCGCCCTAGGCGACCGCCTAGTTTGCCTATGCCTAGAAACGGCCCTGAATGTATCATCATAGCATGTAATCGCTCAATCAGGGTTTCAACCGCGGAAAGAGGTCAATAATACAGCTTGTAAACACAATGTTACATTTACCTCAGAAAAACCCATTTGATAAACAGGATGTTATCTAGAAAAAATAAATAGAGGAGTATTTTGCTAAATATATGCACTGTATTACGTATTATATTTTGAATCATATAATTTAAAATATTATTACGCTATTAAAAAAGCATATTAAAGACCCCCTGTGGTGAAAATCAAGTCTATCTGTCTGTCTATGTGGTTTTTAATATGCTTTAAGACAAGCCATGAGCAAATTCATAATTCAACATTATTAAGTATCTTCTCATTAAAACTTCAGTGAACCAAAGACATTCTCAAAAGTCTCAAGAGAAGCCAGGTTATCCCGGTTTATTACATGGCTTGTCTGAATTCCAATGTAGAATGCGGTCTGTTATTTCTTTATAACAGACCGCTGCGGAGTATAACAGACCGTTGCCATGAAAAACAGCGCGTTGCTATGGACGCGGAACGGACTATTTTCTTTGGCGGAAGCAATACAATCGTTTTTAAATCAATAAACTCCTTTTTAAATCAATAATTCGTGTCAAATTATTTATTTATTTTGTAGGTAGCCATGTAATAAGCGGGATAATGTATAGAGAGGCGGTCGTTATAGCGAATAACAAGCCCTTCAGGCTGTCAAGACCCCTCCGCTTCGCGTCGGGGTCTCGTTCAGCCTGTCGGGCTTGTTATTCGCTATAACAACCGCCTCTCTATACATTATCCCTTACATATTTTACTGTTGGTATGAACAACCGTGTACATTTAGCAATATAGCAGGTGGATTATGTATATGATGTATATTACGATGTTATGATGAACTATGCTTTTCTCCACTGATGTTCCGAGTTGTTTAAAGCGTTTACCTAAGACTGTTTTTTAGAAGGTGCTCTTTGACTCTGAGATGGCGAACGGGAACATGGTTTGTGTAACATTAGCATCACATTATTAGCTTGATAACGTAGTCAAGCAAAAGGCTAATCATATCAATTACCATTATGTGTCCGGTGTTGTAGAGAGCGATACATTAAACACATTAACATTCTGATACATCGACTTGTAGACGAGCCTGTATAATTCACTCTTCCACTTCTTCTGAATCAGTTTTTGGTTCAAACATATACAGTATGGCTGAATTAAATTCAGTGTGCAGCGTTTATACAGTAAAGTTGACCGAGTGTATCTCTGAGCTGGTGTGAGTGAGTGGAGGCGTTGCTAATATAAGGGTGTAGAGTTACATACAAGCTATTTTAAGGCATTAAGAATATATTTTTTTCTCAGGAAAAAATGTTTAAACGTAATTTTAGTGATTACCGATGAGTTTTAAGAGGTACAGTTATTGACTACAGGGGGACTTTAATGTTCACAACATTGCTTGAGAGATTTTTAGCGCAATTTTCCTACGGACAAAATTGCGCTTGTTAACTCATGATTTCTGTTCTGTGCGTCTGTGCGCACCAATCTTGCACTTCTATCTACTCCTCAACCAGACCACCCAGAGACTTCGGGTTTTCGGCATTATGTTAAGGAAGGTCTAATCTCGGGAACGCACAAAAAAAAAATCCAGGAAAAGATTTACTATCTCTTAGTGTTGTGATCCCATGACGTGAGAAAATTGTGCTAAAACACTCACTGAGTTTTTATTACTTGTTTCCTTAATTGAGAAAAATTAACACATGTAGCTACTGTAGCTACCTTATATTTATTCAAATGAATCGATATTGAATCAAGATCGAAATCAAAACACAAGCTTATTAATTTAAATTGTGAAATTTGTGTCAAGCACTAATAAAAACAGTAGCCAGTTAGTGTACAATGTAAACATTGTGACATGTTGTCTCTAAATTTAATGAAATTCTGTTTAGTTACTGTACCAAATAATCAACTAATAGCAGTCACTACTCACTACTCCACCTTGTATGAAAATGTTGTGATATCACATAAAAAATGTGTGCTGGAAACGGCAAGATGCACATAATATTTCAAAAATGCGTTTAAAAACATTTGCAGTTTTTTTTCTTTTTTTCTTTTACCCGATAAGAAGACATGCGCATAAATTATAATACATTTACCAAATTACTCATTATTGATGTGCAACAAAAAAAACCTCATGTGACTTTTCCTCAACAGAGGATGTGATTGGATAACTGGACTAACCAGGGAACCCTTTTATTGCACAGCATATCAAATGTTGTTTTTTTTCACTCCGAAATGCCTAAGCCAAAGTCTGTCATCAAAGTGGCTGACTATAATTACCTGCCAGTCCCAGAAGCGTCTCACACGATTGCACTCCCAAACACCAGGTATCCGCCTCAGAACGCAAGATAACATGACAGTGTTTACTGGGTTTCTTCTGCAGATATGTGGAGAAATTTCAAGTCAGTAATATGCAAGTATTTCCTGACCTTTGTCTAACTGACATGCTTTCATTTTTTCCTATCTCTCGCTTTTAATTAAATCAAATACACTGCTGAACAATAACCACTAATTTGTATTCTGTAATATTATTTCTTATATGACAATTTTGTGACTGTTTATGTACTACAAACACTTCTGCATTGAGTCATCATGGATTTTATACAATGCAAAAAAAAAAGTGCTATCAGAGAATTAGGCAGAAAACATGTTTTATAGTTTATATACTATAATAAAGGCTGCGTTCAACTTCATCAAGTGGGCGAGGGAGTTTATTTGGACAGACCCTCGACCCCTCGATTTTGACAGAGGGAGTGAGTCTACTCAATATGTACACTTCAGGCAGATCCATAGACCACAATGCAACATGATTGCGATGTCACTGTCAGGGTTATGTTCTGTCTTGTCTTAGTTTTCATGATGTTCAGTTTCTGTTTTCCTTTGACCCAGTTTTCCCATGTGTTTTATTTGATTCATCCTATTGACCTGTCCCTCATTAATTAATTTGTTAGCTCTTTTGTTTGCCCTGTGTATTTAAGTCCTCAGTTTCTGTTAGTTCTTTGTCCTGGATTGTTTCATGTCAATGTGTACGTGGTTGTGTTGTTCTTCTATTTATTATTTTGATTCATGGATTAAAAAACTATTTTGCATATCTCCTTCGTCGGTCGTTTAATTACAGCCATCCACCGTGACAGGATCCAGGACCTACAAAGACTCAGTGCATGGATCTGGCTGACAGAAGAAGACAGGCTGAGGACAATCTTCTGTACACCATCTGTCAAATGGTTGACCTCTAGAGCGTTATGTGGAGGAGTTTTTGGAATATTCCCATCTGGTGAGCAGGAGCGATTCTACGCTCAATGCCTGCTTTTGGATGGGACTGGATGATGATTTATTTTAAATTCTTGCTCCTGGAGAATGTTATACACCCTTAGTTCAGTGGTTCTCAAACCTGTCCTGGAGTACCATCAGCCTTGCACATTTTGTATGTCTCCCTATATCTGACACACCCATGCTCATGAGTTGAATCAGGTTGGATAGATGAGGGAGACATCCAAAAATGAACAGGGCTGGTGGTACTCCAGGACAGGTTTGAGAACCACTGCCTTTATTTGATTATATTAATTACGTCCTCTGGCTAAATGGTTCGGATTTCATGGTGTCATCATTTCATGATGAATTTAAAGGACAATACAAACCCTCATCCAGTCCCATACCGAGAGCGTTTGGGTGCTCCAGCTCACCCCGAACTTGCGACCGAACGCTCCACATCCATCAACATCGGAACCATCTCATTCATTCCTCCAGTCTTCCCTCGAGCCCGGAAGATGGTTTCGAACAGCGTTGACCTGGTAGCAGAAGTCCTGCGTTTATTCCCATCCAGGTGGCTCTGAAGAAATCTTCCCCACATCCAGAGTCCACTCCTAAGTCCATTCCAGTGGGGGAAATTCCCAAGTCAGTTCCCGAGACTGAAATTCCACAGTGGGAGTAATCAGCGAGTCCGTTCCATTTTGAAATTCCCGAATCTGTTCCAGTCAGTGAATTTCCAGAGTTTGCTCTAGAAAGTAAAGTCCCTGAGCCTGCTCTCGACAGGGAAATTCCAGAGCGTAGCCCAGAGAGTGATGCACTGTCCATAATGGCTCTGTCTTTATGTGTCTGGGCCACACATATCCACTCCGCCTGCTCCCGCTCCTCTGTAGTACGTCTGGATTACATACTACACACATTCATACTATATAGAATGTACTTTTTTTTGTGATTGTGTAGTAATACTTATTCAAAATAAGTACCTACACAAGACAGTATGCGACTTTGGACACAGCCCTTGTCTGCTACCTATGGCTATATAAGGGATATCCTCTAAAAGTCATAAGTTATTACTTCTACGCGTCCGTTTTGAAGTTTCTGGGAGAGAGCGCTCTCTGGCTTCCAGTATGAAAGAAACATACTTTACATGAGACTTTAGCGCTCCATAATGTTCACATCGCTTCAATTTGGATAATTAATCATCAGGTCATGCATAGACTATCTCGTCTCTTTGAATTTGAATCTTGCCCAAAGAAAAGAAAACACACTTGCCCAAAGAAAAGAACAGCGGACGAATTTGCGTTTTATTGAAAGTGCAGGGACATGTCATATTCGCTTCTATTGCATGCTTAGCAATATATTTTTAAATAATTTCACTAGCAATTTTTTGCTGTCATAATCTTTCATCAAAATGCCAGAAACTTACCCCTGTGATATTACTCACTTTACCTTCTAGCATATGAAAGGCCACAACTTACTTTCTTCTGTGGATGATAAAAGATATTTTGAATTTTATTTTACCATATATTTGAAGTCCAATATTTTTTAGTTGCCAACATTCTTCAAAATATCTTTTATATTCCACACATATCTCTTCTGGGAATGGATGGTGTGAACTTCTCTGCCCTGTTTCCACCTGGTGTTAAGATGCATTTTCAGTCCTCCGATCACAAGTGGTCAGCCGAGACGTACTGTTTCCACCTATTAAAATGCATGTCTTCTGTGACCACTTCTGATTGAATTTCTTTGTGACACTCCCCTCTTATTTTGTCACTCTACATCACTTTCTAGGTAGCAAGGATTTATTGTACAAACACTATTGACTGAACAAACCCATGTTACGTGGATTGTGTGTGATCAGAAAGGAAGCAACTGAAAAGGATAAAGAAAGCAGCTGCAATTTCGTTTGTAATCCATGTGTTTTGCTACAATGCAGCAAAGTTTGAATTGCATAATGTTTTGGTGCGTTTTCTTACAGCACGTCCCACAATGATTATGTATTAGGTCAGTAGGCGACGCGTAGGTGGCCTTTTGTTAAATACACTACAAAAGCAATTCGGTTGAATGTGTTTTCAAATAGCTCTGGAAATGGTCGAAAGTGGACAAGCTCAAAATGTTTTATGCCCCGTTTTCACCTGTATTTAGCGACGCCAACTTGCTATCAGATAAATGACAATGCATCAGGGCCTTTGTATTCATTTGCATTGGTGGTTGCTGAATCACTTCGTATTTGCATAAAGATAAACTTTGCGAACTCTAGCAGCTCAACATTGTCACTCCCGTTGAAGCCCCTCCACATTGCCAGTGACTGTTTTTTGATAGGTTACACAGCGATGTAATGGTTGGTCCTTAGGAGACTTTTCTAATTCTGGTTTCCTTAGTACATGTTCCTTATGAACATTACTGTGGCTAAGTTGTCGCATCTAAGAGTGCAAACACTGGACTGCATGGTTCCACACACATACACACATTTTGAATTGTTACTGGCATTTGAAGTTTATGTTAATTGAGTTTTAAATTAAGTAATATTTTAAACTGTTATAAAGTACAACCTACTGAATACCAATAGACAAAGTCAAGAACGAAAGAAGAATACATCAGTGCAACCAAAATTATCTGTGAAAAAGCAAACATTTTTATATGCAGTATACATCAACACACTGCTCAGAGTTCAGATGTGATTACCCAGTCTTTTTTTATCTTATAAAAACATCTCATTACCGGTATTCATCTTTACTCTCTTTTCATTTGCATTTAGGTCAACAACGTGCTTCTTCCCTGAGAGTGAGGAGAAAAGCTCTGGTTACAGATTCAGTAACCATGGAGCCAAAACTAGTCTTACAAAACCCGCCAATCAGTCATAGCAAGAGTGAAGAGTAAGAACCCTCCTAAAATTTTAACACATACTCATGTCTCCTAGTGCTAGATTTCCCCAGTGTAACTTTTTGTCTATCTTTATTTCTTTCAGGTCAAAGAGGCTGATAGAATCGGCTTTAGCAGAAAATGAGTGCATGAAATATCTAGACAGGGATCAGATGCTGTGTTTGGTGGATTCTGCCTATCCCATCACGCTCAAACAGGGTGTGTGTTTTGTCCAGGAAGGGGATAATGGAACCCAGGCATACATTGTTGAAGGTGAGGAAGAGTGCAAGAATGCAAGAGTTGTTCTCACCTCATAATCCCTCTCAGAATGGTACATGTTTTCTTTGGACTGATACTGCATATTGATTTGTGAGCATGTCTGAACATTCACAGATCCCAGTGCTTACATGGTTTTCTTATAACCTATTGCTCAAAAGTCACTCATTATTAGCCGAAGTCTAGTCATGCCTCCAGGCTTATTTTGAATTATTTATTTCTTTATGGATTGCAGTGAGATGTGCTTATGTTATGGTACTGTTCATCTTTTTCTTTAAGCTCCTAGTTACCCTTCATCTCTCTTACCAAAGTGACAAATATAATAATCATTTTGGCCACAGCCTGACTTTTAAGGGGGTAGCAAAACAGACAAGAAGCGCAGCACCACATCGCGTCTAGGACAACTCGAGGTATCACACACCGAACAGTACTTTCTCAGTTTATGGCCAGCAATATTGTTTTGTTTAAGGACATTATTAAGATAATGTCTGTACTATGTTATGATTGTACTGTACAATTATAAATACAATTGTGTCTGAGTCTGCCTTCTGAACACTTTCCCTCAAGGCGTACGTTAATTGAGAATCTCACCTGAAAATCCAATAACATCAGCAATTTTCATCCACGCATCTGATTTATGTAAGTGAATGTAAAACTAAATGTATCTTGCATCACAGGGTGAAGTCAGTATGTACATTAACGACGGTTTGAGACAAATATTCAGAAAATTTAATATAAAACTATGTAAATTGTTCTCTGTGGTGCGGCAGTATTTTAAACAGGGTACTGAGCTGTAGCTGGGCGCCGCAGACACCGAATGTGGCTGCCGGTGTGTGTACACTCATAGAAAATAATGTGTTTGCATTTTAAAGACGTGGAGTGGTACGACGCTTCTCGTCCGGTGTGCGACCCCCTTTAAACTTTTAGTAAAGTTAAATGTTTCCTTCACCAGCAATAACAGACTCCCTGCAAAATCTGATATATGTGACAATACTGTGATGAAATCAATGCACAAATGCTTAAAAACAGATTAAAATGGTCAGGGACCTTGATTAATTTATCCGTTCATAAGCTTGGTGTCACCGTTTCTCCCTGCCTTGTTTGTCGTCATGGTCACTGATTTGATTTCGTCATTGTGTTCAGGTGTGTGCGTGTCATTATCTCCCCTACTTAAGTTCAGTTCAGTTGGTGTGTTTTAGTTGGGTCTCGTCTCTGTGTTGTTGTGTTTTGGATGTTCCGTGTTGGAGTTTCCTCGTTGGAATTAAAGCCTGTCTACCTTCTTCATCATCTTCGTGTTATTCATGTGTTGAGTCTCTCCCACACCACCCGTGACAGAAAACCTGACCCAAAACGTGCCTCTGTGCGTTGAAGTGGAACCTGTTTGTTGAATGGTGTTCTACTCACCAGGAGAACCCCCGAACTTACTCGATCAGAGCAGTGCTTTCCTTCCTGCAAGAAGGGCTGAAGCGAAGGCTGTCTCCCTCCACCCTTAAAGTGTATGTTGCTGCTATCGCCGCACATCATGATGCAGTTGATGGTAAATCACTGGGAAAGCACGACCCGATCATCATGTTCCTGAGGATTAAATCCACCTCACCCACTCTCGATACCCTCTTGGAATTTGTCTCTGGTCCTTTCGATCCTTTTTGAGCCTTTGCAATCAGTAGAGTTAAAAATTCTGTCCTGTAAGACAGTACTCCTGGTTGCATTGGGCACCATCAAGAGGGTAGGGGACCTGCTTGCATTTTCGGTCAATCAATCATGCTTGGAATTCGGCCCAGCTAACTCTCATGTGATCCTGAGACCCCGGCCCGTATACGTGCCCAAGGTTCCTACCACTCCCTTCCGGGACCAGGTAGTGAACCTGCAAGCGTTGCCCTCGGAGGAGGCAGACCCAGCCCTGGCTTTTCTCTGTCCCATTTGTGCTTTGCGCCTATACATGAACAGAACGCAAAGCCTCAGGACCTTTGTCTGTTACGGAGGCCAGCAGAAGGGATAGGCTGTCTCCAAGCAGAGGATGGCCCACTGGATAGTGAATGCCATCGCCTTGGCTTACGAAGCCCAAGGTGTGCCTTGCCCACTCTGGTTGAGAGCTTACTCCACTAGGAGTATCGCTTCTTCCTGGGCGCTAACACACGGCGCCTCTCTGACAGATATCTGTAGATCTGCAGGCTGGGCGACACCTAACACATTCGCTAGGTTTTATAGCCTACGCGTTGAGCCGGTTTCTTCCCGTGTGCTTGCTTCAACCAGCCAGTAACACCGAAGTTCCTGTTCTAGTGTCGGCTTGCTGCGCCACTCCCCTCCACATGGAACGGATACGTGCGTTTTTGGCTCCAGTCGAGTTCCTGACCAAGGCAAACCCTGTGGAGTTCCTCCGCACACTTCGGCAGTCGGACGTAGCGGAGCGTCCAGAACCAGGTCTAGTAATCGTATGCTTGTGTAACCTGTGCTAGACTGGGTCCCATATGTTGTGATTAGGGGTTTCACAACTACTGATTTTTGCTAGTCGACTAGTTTTGCATAACAGTCGACAAATAGTCGACTAGTTGTTAAATTATTTATTCATTAAATTGACGCATTAACGCATTGAGCATTGTTAAGGAAGACATAGAGGAAGGAGTTCTGGTGAATCATTGGAAATGTATTTTTGAAATTCAGAAATAAAATTATAAATAAATTCATCAGTTATTCTTTTCATCAACATGTGTTAATACAAAAACAGCAGCATTCATTAAAAACATTCTTGTAATTAAAACATTGTTATGAACCGCGCCACACCACGCGCATCAGTGAACGTTGCAGATAAACATTGCCACATGGCTAGCCTCAGACAATAACATTGTCAACATCACAACTCTGAGTTTTGCATATAGTTTTTACTGTGCATTTTTCATTGCATCTTTAAGCAAATATCATTTAAGCATGTATAGGCAAATACAAGTTTGACGTAGGTTACTGAACCACTATATTTTTGTATAGCCGGCGACACACTGGCTGCGTGGCGTGAGCGTCTCAGCTTAACAGGTTGGAGTTTGCACACTGCCTGCGTAAGACACGCGTCTCAGGCGCGGCTCGAGCCACGCAGAAAACGCGTGCATGCTAGAAATACAGTAAGTGTTCCAGCAACGGGAGTGGTCTCTGGCTAGAGCGCAGAACAGCGGAGTTTGTATGGACCGAAGTGCATGCCTGAGCTTGTGTTTTGGGTTAAGCTGCGTTGCTTTGACATTGTGGAAAATAGAATAATAGAAACAAAATGTATTAGTCTTTTTACCCGTTATTATCAATCTAAATTAATGTAGTTTTTAATTTAACTTAATTTAGTTTTTCTTTATTTAAATTTAGTTTTTCTTTATTTAAATTTAGTTTTTTCTTTATTTAAATTTCATTTTTCTTTATTTAAATCTACCCTTTACTGTGTCAGTAATTTGTTAGTCAGAAAAATATTAGACTACCTTAAAAGTATTGCTTAACTGTTAAGCCTTAACAGACTGTGTGCGTTTTATATCACTAGTGCAGTGTCCATTCTCGGAGCATATAAGCCCTGCCCGCGTGAGGTGCGGCGCTTCCCGCTCGCGCTGTTCTGTAGTTTACTAAAAGTTTATTAATTCTGAATGTGTCGCGTTTCAATGTTAGTTCTAAACTTACCCGTAGCAGGCTGTTCCTCATCCTCTCCTACCAGCTGAGTCAGGTGTGCCAGGGCATCCCCTCTGATGTGTCTACATTTTCTGTGAAGTATTTCCACACATAGGATGACCTTGACCGTTTTGGACGCATAGGTACCTCAACGCCTGACGCCATTTTGTTTCCGACTAGTCGATTAGGGCCGACAGCGCCGACTAGTGGTTGTGACAGCCGACTAGTTGATGAAACCCCTAGTTGTGATCCCTGCGGAGATCCCATATGTGTATTCTTTCACGATCAGCTCCCTGCAGTAAGCCTGTGCCTTTCCCTTGGCAGAGTCAGCTCTGCCGTCACTGTCCGGTGTAGTCTCCCCCTTCTCAGGCAGGAGCCACCCCAGTGACATTCCATATGTTGTACTGCCCCTACCTGCCAGTCCATATGTGTATCCTCCACATGTTGCATCCCTTCGGGTAGGATGTGGCTTCTGCAGCGTCCCTCTCCTCTGGAAAGGCAAGCTTTCCCAGTGTTATTGAAGAGTTCCTCTGTGTGGTTTATATCGGAACAACAGTTCAAACTCTCCCTGTTCGAACAGTTCGAACTCGCCCCAGTCAGTAGGGGGTCTGAGAAGCTTGCTCAGGGCACTGGAAATGGCAGCAACCGTGGTGTTTTCCATAGGGATCCCAATTACAACGGCACGTCGACGTAACATCGAACGTGACTGACTGAAAAGGAACGTCTCGGTTATGTCTCGGTTACGTATGTAACTCTTGTTCCCTGAAGGATCTCGTTCCCTGACCATCGCTGTATGGCCACCACAATCTCGGCTCCTCAGTGAAAAACAAAAGGAGTTGCATTCCGCTTCCGAGTTTATACCCACGCTTCGGGGCGGGGCGCGAGATGCAGATCTCGCACGCCAATGTGCATTGGCTCGTTCTGTAGTCAACCAACAACTGACCGACAACCAACAACTGAAGCACAGAGGTTTAAATACACAGACAAACAAGCTAAAAAAGATAACAAGGGGGTGTGGCTAATTAGAAACACCTGGGAGACCTAATAAGCAAGAAAAACTACAAAGGACTACAAAACATGACACAGAACAGGAAATAACAAAAGTGCACACAAGACAAGGGAAACACAGGACAGGAAACATTACAGTAATATGCCAATGGTGCAAAATTCTGTAACAATTAATATTTATTTGCATGTACATTTAATTTGAATGATTTTATACATGTTGGACGAAGCCAAGCTGCATTCTAATTATATATATCTGTTAGTCCAACTTCATTTAAAATAAAGACTTGTGCTTTATTCTGATTAAAATCAGAACAAGAACAAGCAGCAAAGAGTCAAATAGAATTCTTAAAGATACAGTATCAAAAATATCCTGTTTAATTCTAAAGGTTGAAGAGAAGGTGCAAAACGGTCATAAAAATAAATTGTCATTGGTGTAAGACACTTGACTAACATTTCAAGTGGACTTCAGACAATCATTTGTTCTGTTCCTTTCTCTGACTGAGGCACAGTAATTAGTATGCACCTCCCATAGCATTTGCAGGACCAGGCAGGTAGCAAGAGAAGTGAGACTGACCTGCTTCTGGGAAAATAGAGTGAGAGAAAACATTCCTGCTGGTTATGTGAGGTGGAATGAGTTTTAAAATCTCAGTGTGTGTCTAAATACCCAGGTTGCAAGTGAAAAAAAAAAAAGGATGGAGAGCAGGAGAAGAGATCTATCACCATCCATTAAAGTGTTCATCAATACCTGTCCGTGAGCTGTGATAATCCCCATCCGTGATTTGTTAAGAAGTAGGGCAGTATTTGTCCTGATGTGCCAGATTGTTTTGGCTCTGGGCTTCTCCGTGCCAAATCGGTGATGGGTCAGATTCAGATCATCTGTCTATGTGACAGGCATACTGTCACTCAACACCTGTCTCTCCCGGCAACCTTGAGGTGTGTGTGTATGTATGTGTGTTTGTTAACAGAGGGAAAATTGGAGGTATCCAGAGCTGGCCAGAGGCTGCACATCATTGAGCCGGGGATGATGTTTGAAGAACTGGCCCTCATTCATAACCACACCTGCTCCACTACTGTCACAGGTATTGACACATGTCTGCACACACACACACACACACACACACACACACACACACACACACACACACGCACACACACACACACACACACACACACACAAACAGGCGCACATATCTTTGTGGGGACTCTCCATAGACGTAATGGTTTTTATACAGTACAAACTGTATATTTTGTCCCCTTACACTAACCCTACCCCTAAACCTACCCATCACAGGAAACTTTCTGCATTTTTACATTTTCAAAAAAATATCATTTAGTATGTTTATTAACCCATTTCCCTCATGGGGACCGCTGGCTGGTCCCCACAATGGAGGTGATCTCAGGTTTTACTACCCTTGTGGGGCCATTTGGTTCCCACAATGTAATATAAACAAACACACACACACACACACACCCACACACACACACACACACACACACACACACACACACACACACACACACACACACACATTCTTGTATATCTATCTTTATGAGGACATTCATTGACACAATTCAATCTCTAGCCGCTTACCCTAACCTTACCCATCACAACTAAGTGCCTAACCCGAACCCTGACCCTAAACCGACCTTTAACCTCATTATAACCTTATCCCTAAAACAGGCCTTTAAAGGGGTCACAGAAAGTGAGGACCAGCCAAAATGTCCTCACTTTACTCTCTTTGTCCTCACTCCAATGGTCTAAAACTCAAACTGGTCCTCACAAAGATAGTTGTACACACACACACACACACACACACACACACACACACACACACACACACACACACACACACACACACACACACACACACACACACACACACACACACACACACACACACACACAAACTCACACTCTGTCACAGATAATACCTGTGACAGATTAACTCACTCACACACGCAGAGCTCAGAGGGCTTAATGGAGTCATTTGTCAATAAATGAGGCAGTTGTTGACATACAGTAGGAGTAAAGAGATATAAAATGACTGTTGATAGTATAGATCATATCATTTGGTTTTGGAAGTTTTTAGTTCATACTGAGAAATCTGTCTTTTGATTACAGACTTTGGGGGTTTGTTCAAATCAGTTTGAGATCTCTTCTGAAACTCTTTAAAGTCACCATATATTCAAAATGGATAATTCTTGCTGTTTTTTTATTTATTTATTATTATTATTATTATTGCAGTATTTATTTAAATAATTTATCCATGCACATCATTATAATTATTTCTTTTAATATGTGCCCTTTTAATCTTTAATCAAAATAACCTCTCTCTCCTCCCTCTTGCAATGACATATCTTCTCTTATAATGTGTTAACTGGTGTGAGGGCGGGGCAACCTGTCACTCATATGAGATCCACCAATAGCAAACCACAACCATCCAATCAATTCCCTGTGAACAAATTCAAGTCCTGCCCTACATTTGTTCTTGTTCTAAAAGCTGTTTCAAACAGATATACGTCACAATAGGACAGAAAAGATGATCGCAACTTCAGTTTCATGTTAACTTTAAATTAGACAGTATATGAGATTACTAAGGTTTGTGTCTTATTTTTCAGGAAAAAAGATCTGAGAAGCAGAAGAGTTGAAAAAAAGTCAATTTATTCGTATTGTTGCCCAGGCGAAGCAGTTGAGATAGTAAAGATCTCATTTGAAAATTATTTTGTAGAAAATGTACTCCAAAGTTGTTCATATAATGAGTGTAGTAGTGCTACATATGTCATGTTTTCCCAGTTTAATCCCACTTGGGATGCTCTGAGTGTGTCTGGGTAATCAGAGTATTCCCAACCTTCCGCCATCTGAAGCTGTACTGAGAGATCAGGGGAATATGACATCAAAGGAAAAATCACATCAATTCTCAGCCTACAACACACTACACTAGAGTCCACAAAACATACTGCATATTGAATGGACAGATCTACAAAACCCACATGGTTGTGATTTTTATGTTGATCCTTCAAGTCTTATTACACTAGTTTTCTTTGGTAATTTTGGAAAATATTACCTCTTAATTTTAATACAAAATGCAGCTGTATCATATGAATCCTGTTTCCACTTCAGAATAAAAATTAAAAAAGGTAATTGTAAGAAAAAGTCACATTGTGAAGTCACGTTGTGAAACACAAAGTCACAGAATTGCAAGATGTCACAGCGAATATTATTATTGTTATTTACATGTAAACACATTGATTGCATGTTAAAAAAAAAGGGGTTCTGTAGAGAAAATTAGTCATTTCTGTGTGTCTTTCTCCAACCCTGAAGATGATATCTTTGTCAGGTAGATGAATTAATGTTCATTCTTTGAGGCGTATCCCCCACAGCATGCTTTGATTTATGACTCTCTCAACACCTCTTCTCTCTCTTATTTCACATACTCTCTTGAGCCCATTCTGAGCCACAGGGACATCAGCTAGACCTATTAATTTTAATATAGCATAAAAAACAAGGAATAAGGTCTGAAAGAAAGAGAATGAGCTAAAATGATGGATTGAAAGTGAATGGAGGATCCAATCAAGTCATATAATTTTTTACCAGATCTTTCTTTTCTTCGACAGAGAATGTCAGACTTGATTGTGTGTCAATGTGTCATGTCCTTTTCCAATTCTGCATTTCTCTTTTATTTTCCCACTCTCAGTCTCTTTTTCTGAATTTTCAGGCTTTTTCCACCCTTATACCCTATTTATTTCAAGACTCTCTTCAAGCTTTCCTCAACTCTTTTCTTCAGCTTTGTTCAGGTCTTGTGTTTGGTGACAGCCTGTAATTGCTTTTTTTCTTCTTCTCTGTTTCTTTTTTGATCTTCGCTGTCTAACCTGATCTCTTCTATAGGTCTAAGTAAAAGATAAACAGTTTTCTCAATCAGGGAAGCTTGTTTCTGCCACAGAATAAAACAATTTAAAAGATAATTGTGACTTTTTATCTCACAATTCTGATTTCATGTGTGATACAAACTCACAATGGCGAGAAATAAAGTCAGAACTCTGAGATATAAACTCGCAATTGCGAGAAATAAAGTCAATTGTTAGAAATAAATTAAGAATTGCGAGATAAACTCACAATTTCGAGAAATAAAGTCAGAATTGCAAGATATAAAGTCAGAACTGCAAAATATAAACTCGCAATGGCGAGAAATAAAGTCAGAACTGCAAGATATAAACTCGCAATTTTGAGAAATAAAGTCAGAATTGTAGAAGTCAGAACTGCAAGATATAAACTCGCAATTTCGAGAAATAAAGTCAGAATTGTAGAAATAAAGTCAGAACTGCAAGATATAAACTCGCAATTTCGAGAAATAAAATCAGAATTGTAGAAATAAAGTCAGAACTGTGAGATAAACTTGCAATTGCGAGAAATAAAGTCAGAGTTACGAGTTATGTCCAATTAGGGGAATTTTTTTTTCTCAGAATTGTGATTTTAAAATCACGCAATTCTGACTTCATAACTCATTAATTGCGACTTCATTGCATGCAATTCTGAGAAAAAAAGTCAGAATTGTGAGATAAAAAGTCACAATTACCTTTTTTATTTTTTATTTTTTATTCTGTGGCGTAAACAAGCTTCCATAGTTTCCCAAAGCCAACTATGGTCGCATATTATGTCGATACCAGTAGACTTCATAGTTGGCTAACAATGCTTTTGGGAAACGCACTCCAGGCTGAATTGAATTAAAATGTTTTGAACAAGAAGTCAGGAACCAATGTTACAGTAGCGCAGGGTAGAGGAGAGGAGAGGATCTAATTGCAGCAGTTTATTAACCAAAAACATAAACCAAGATAATCCAAAGAGGAATGGATATGAAAATAATCCAAACAGGGACCAATAAGCGCAACATCTTTACAAGCATGTGCAAAGACAACAACCATCAAAAGACAACTGAAACACAGGGGTAGATATACACAGGATAACAAGAGACTAACAAGTTACAGGTGTGGGAAATGAATCACTATGGAGACTAACAAGGGTAACTATGGAAAAAAGCTGTGGAAACAAATGCTGAATTCAGAACTGCATACTAGCATACCACTCTTTCTACTTTTACCATATCTTGGTATGTCAAGTCAAGTCAAGTCAAGTTTATTTATATAGTGCTTTTCACAACACAGGCTGTATCAAAGCAGCTTCACAGCAATAAATTAGAACAATACATCAATGTTTGTTTCTAGTGGAACGTCTACGTTTGGTAATGCTGATCAATAGTATCGTTGATTGATTAATTAAATTAAATATCCCCAACTGAGCAAGCCAAAGGCAACAGTGGCAAGGAACCGAAAAACTCCATCAGGTGACCTAATGGAGAAAAAAAAAACCTTGGGAGAACCCGGGCTCAGTCGGGGGCCAGTTCTCCTCTGGCGTTTATATGCTAGAGGTCGGATTTAACTGTAAGATTAAAAGTATTATATGAATGCCTGGCTGAAGAGATGCGTCTTTAATCTAGTTTTAAACTGGGAGAGCGAGTCTGAGCAACGAACAGTATCCGGAAGACTATTCCAGAGTTTTGGGGCTAAATGTGAAAATGCTCTCCCTCCTTTGGTGGATCTGGATATCCTAGGTATGACCAAAAGCCTCGAATTTAGTGACCTTAAAGAGCGCGATGGATTATAGGGCGATAGAAGATCCGTTAAATAGACTGGAGCTAAGCCGTTTAGGGCTTTATAAGTCAGTAGCAATACCTTGTAATTAATACGGGACTTTATAGGTAACCAATGTAGTGATGATAAAATCGGTGTAATATGATCATATTTTCTTGATCTAGTTAGAACTCTAGCGGCGGCATCAGAAACTGATAGCATGTTACGTAGCTTAGCAATGTTTCTAAGGTGGAAAAAGGCTGTTCTTGTTACATATGAAATATGATTTTCAAAAGACAGGTTGCAGTCTAATATAACACCCAGGTCTTTTACTGTAGAGGATGAAGTAACAGGACATCCTACTATGTTAAAGTTGTATTGTGAGAGGTTTTGTGGGTGGTTTTTTTAACCGATAAGTAGTACCTCTGTCTTGTCTGGATTTAATAAAAGAAAATTACGCGTCATCCAATCTTTTATATCTTTAACACACTCTGTCAAGTGTGTTATTTAGCATTTTCATCCGGCCGTGATGAAATATAGATTTGAGTGTCATCAGCATAACAATGGAAACTAATTCCATGTTTCCTTATAATATTTCCAAGTGGCAGCATATATATTGAGAATAATAGAGGGCCTAACACAGATCCCTGCGGCACTCCATCGTTTACTGGAGTTATGATCGATTTTTCTCCATTTAAATAAACAAAATGGTAGCGGTCAGATAAATACGATCTAAACCAGCTTAATGCTTGTCCTTGAACACCAGTATAATTTTGTAATCGATCTAAGAGTATTGTATGATCTATAGTATCGAACGCAGCACTAAGATCAAGTAAAACTAGTATTGAGATACAGCCTTGGTCAGAAGCTAAAAGTAAATCATTTGTGATTTTAACGAGCGCAGTTTCAGTGCTATGATGCGGCCTGAACCCAGACTGAAACTTTTCATAGACGTCATTTTCTTGTAAGAAAGAGCCCAGTTGAGCGGACACAACTTTTTCTAGTATTTTAGACATAAAAGGTAGATTTGAAATGGGTCTATAATTTACTAGATTATTCGGATCTAATTGTGGTTTCTTAATGAGAGGTTTTATAACTGCCAGTTTAAATGTTTTTGGAACATAACCTAAAGATAAAGACGAGTTAATAATATTGAGGAGAGGCTCTTCCACTACAGGTAACACTTCTTTCAATAGTTTAGTTGGTATAGGATCTAGTAAACATGTTGTTGTTTTAGATGAAGTAAAAAGTTTATTTAACTCTTTTTGTTCTATAGTTGTAAAGCACTGTAATTGTTCTTGCGGGGTGATAATTGAGGCTGAATTATAAGGCGCGATTGAGGATTGAACGTTTACAATTGTGGTTCTGATGTTTTCTATTTTCTCAGTGAAGAACTTCATGAAATCATTACTACTAAACTGTAATGGAATATTTTGTTCAGGAGTCATGAGAATATTTTGTTCAGGAGTATGTGGTATGTTAGTACCCAGCAAGCAATAGCCATCATTTCACCGTCTAGGTTAACTATAGACCCGATATAGTCCGGCTACGAGTAACCCACTTCTAGGCAAAATAACCTTGAATTTGGTTACATGTCGTTTTTGACAAAATAACTTGTGAGATTCCATCATGTAAAGCAAAGTCAACAGTGATTACAATGTGTTTGGTTTCGTTTCTTTTGACATGTTATCTAATCGATGACTAGTCTATTCTTGGGCTATGGTTAGACGTCTATTAAATTTTCACTGAAAGATAATTCAGCAAAAGATAAACAGGAACTAAACACAGGAAGAAAAACAGCAGTACAAAAGAAACAGAACATGAAGTTCAAAATAAAAGTCCTAGAACACAAAACACAGGGGGAATTGTGGCATTGAATTAAGAGTGACAGAGTGAGTCATGCACTTTACTGAAAGGTGATCAAATCCATAAATTATAACTCCACTGCTATTATTATTATTTTGGATTCTAATGTTTGGAGTCAAATAGAAGTCAACCATAAACCTTCACAAATAGCTAGTAATGTAAAATCAAATAGAGATTGTTGCTTTATTCTGTAATGGTTTCTAGAATTTAAATGGATGCAACAATCGCATTTCAGTGTCTCACAGTCATATCTGTGTTTGTGATGTTTATTGCAGGTCAGTGCTCAATGATTCAATGATTTTTCTCATAAATTCTCAGCTATACCACAGAGATCTCGCAGAGAAAAGGACAGGAATAAAAGAGAGGTAGACAGAGGTATCAGGAGAGAGCAGAGGAGACAGATTGCAGTGTTTCTCTTCCTAATGGCGGCAAAGTCAATTAATCTGTGACATTACTAATTCAAGGGGGTCTCAGGAACAGGAAGTGATGGAGAATGAATTGGGGGTGAACTCTATTTTCAGCTGATCCCTCTTTTTTATGGAATTTTGTAGAAGCAGGTCAGCATAAGGTTCATTAAGAATTCACTTGCGCTTTATTAATAAAAATTCTCACTTGTACATTTGTTTATGCTAAACTTGCAATAGTGTATGTTTTTCCAGTGGCAGATACTGATGTCTAGAGAGCATAAGGCCATTATAATGGTGATATACCTAAACTTTAAAAACAACAAAATGCACACAAAATGTATTAAATTATTAACCGTTATTCTGTATAATATTTACTTAAAAATAACAAAAATATTTTTTAATCCATCGACAAGGTATATTCTCTTTTTATATATTTTTAGGTTAAATAACACTCTTCTTGTTCAGCCTGGCCAATGTAGTTATTGACAAATTAATATCAATTGACCAACTATCTGTCAATTATCATTCTATTCATTATTGTGTGTGTGTGTGTGTGTGTGTGTGTGTGTGTGTGTGTGTGTGTGTGTGTGTGTGTGTGTGTGTGTGTGTGTGTGTGTGTGTGTGTGTGTGTGTGTGTGTGTGTGTGTGTGTGTGTGTGTGTGTGTGTGTGTGTGTGTGTGTGTGTGTGTGTGTGTGTGTGAGTGATTTTCACAATTTTCCTGGCAACTTCATATAATACCAATAGCCAGTCCATGCTGGTCTGGTTTTTCTGCAAGGATCTCAAACTTGTTTTTCGAATGCAGGTCGTACCATCCATATCAATTTCTTTGTCTGTCTTTACATGTCTATCCACCACAGGTAAACTGTCTGCTTGAGATTCAGTGTGAATGTGTGTTTGTCTCTGCAGCTCTTGTGAACAGCAGACTGTGGGTGATAGAAGGTCAAGTGTTTCACAGGGTCATGCAGAGAAGAAGCCTCATCACTATCACTCAGTCTCTGCAATTCCTGCGCAGGTAAATGCCACGATCAACATTTTCATATAGATGTTTAAAAGATTTTACACTTTTGTCTTCTTGAGTAGACTTTAAAGTCCCCGTCTAGTCAATAATTGTATCTTTGATCACCAAAATGACAAAATGTAAAGTTTTTTCCTTGAAAAACAAAACAAAAAAACTTCATGCCTTAAAGTAGCTTGAATGTAAATTTACAGCCTTGCCTCATTTAGTATACGCGGTTCTATGAATATTCAAATGAGCCCCGCCTCCACTCACTCACTCAGCTCAGAGATCCACTCGTTGACAATCACACGTTGATCTGATTGGTTACAAGGTAGTTTGTGACGTCAGAAACACCAGCGATTTCAAAGCGTGTTTTTGAGACAGTCTTTGGTTCACTGCAGTTTTAAGGAGAAAATATGCTATAAATATCAGCAAATGCTGTCAACTTATGAATTTGCACATGGTTTGCCTTAAAGCATATTACAGTTTTTTACAATAACTTTGCTACTATTTTCAGAACCTTGATGTCATTTTTCAAAACTCTAGACACAAAACTCAAAACGGTTAGCACTTGTAACACAGGCTGTCTAATGTTCAAAACATTGCATTGTGCATTCACATCTTTAAAGAAATCTTGCACTTGCACAATCATTGGTTCAAAAAACAAATTTACTGTGAAATACCATTGAAACATAACTATAGATCACCCACACACAAGCAACCGATAGTTTCACTGTGTCATTGTTCATACAATCATTAAATATTGTAGAACAAAATAGGTGATACAGGTTTCATTATGGCACTACATGTACAGTAAATACATCTCTGTAAAAGTACTGCAGTAGTAGAGAGAATACTACAGACACAGTGGAATCATTTAACAAAGTTTGTAATATATTGATGCAAAACACTACAGTACAATCACAACATAGGTTTATTTGAATCAAAGCTAAAATAATTAGCTATGAAATAGAAAAGAAATGACAGTACTGTAAAACATCAAATGCAGTGTTCCTCAACTAGCTTGTACT